>NW_025777399.1:0-254744 GCF_021130785.1 Homalodisca vitripennis | reverse complement strand
AAATCTACTTGTTTCTTGTATATAAACAGGTAGTAGGTAAGGGACAGAGGTTGAGTCAGACTCCATCTACGTCTTCTTTTTGTTGAGGCAGAAAACAAGATCCTGCGAACCGGTCGTTAAATAATGAGAATGATTTTTTTTTCACAGTAAACCGAATAATGATGTGTTCTTTCTAAATGGGTTTATTAAGTAGTTTTTTAAGTTCCCCGTAAGAAAAATTCTTTCCAAGTATGGGTGTATGGGATAATACCACACTACCGTCATTCTGTAATGAAAACAATTTTTGATGGTGTGCATTTTCTCCTATGAATAAATATCTGAAGGTCCAAATTAGTTCATATAAATAAAAATGTATCTTTATTTATATCTCAGACCCTATTAAAAAATACCAATTTAACTTGATAAATCTGTTAAACTTTCATTCGGTGTTGGTCTTCTTACATTCTACGATAATGGAAACGGAGGACTAAACTCAATTAAATATAGGACAACTATCATACAATAGGAAAGGATCGTGAATGAACTTTGGCAACTTTTGTAAAAAAAATGTTTCAATAATAAATGACAATTTTATTGCAAGTATGACGTCTACACCGATGTTCAACAAACATTCTCTTCTTGAAACGTTTATTTGCCATTTAAAAAAAACTTATTACAACAATAAGTGTACTGTCAAAAGGCATTTGAGATGGAATTAATTGTTACTCCTCTATGACTATGGGTGCTTTTTTGAGGACTTATAACCATGGATTCTGGTCACGGTAAAAGCATTGTATAAATCTGGGTGGCCGTGGGTTAGAAAGTGAACTCTAAACTCTACCTCTTTAAATCGTTTGATGTCGATGGGTTCTTAACATAACAAAAAGTCTGCACCTCAGGTCCGGAAAGTCTGTAAAGAGTAAATACACCAAAAGAATGGGGAGGGATGACGTCTCCGTTTGCGTTATCGTACAGGCCCCAGAGGGAGAACTCGCACGGGGCTGACGCGAGATCGCAGCCGTCCGGACAACAAATCTCTGGGTGCGTGCTCCAGACCTCACTTTGTTCACAACAATTTTCGGTCGACCAGTTCCAATAACTGCCAGAGCCCTCGATGGCCTTTAAAAGGCCAACAGTCACCAGGGGCTATCACAGTTTTTTCAAGAATCCTCGCTTCCAGTTTGTTGTCTCCACATCTGATCCGATATCCTAGACTCTCCAACCCCTCCGTTTGGATATGTTTCTGTATTCCCCGATAGAAAAACTTATACGTCCGTTGGTATGCGTAATCAACGAGGCCTGGTCAAGTCCTTTTTTGTATTAGTTCACAAATCACTCCGCAACGTTTTGATTTCCTTCTACATATTTCCTTTCTTTCAGACCGTACCCTAGTCCTGTCAATCAACATTCTTTCTCATGATTTCCACCTCGCTGTTCATTTGAGGAACCCCTTCACATTTTTGATTTTATATCGTCCAGATTGCCTTTTATTTTCTCGATTTTCTGTTACCAAGTCACTAATGTACCACGACACACGTGAAAATTTAAAACGAACCTTTGATCTCCTATACACAACTCACATATATTGCAACATTTAGGTTACTTTAATTTCAAAATGTTTATACATGTGCAATTGGTAAAACAGCGTATAAGAATTGCTGACATGTGGAAATATTATATAGGCTAACTAATAATATGCTGCATATTGGCTTCAAAACATAGAGGAATACAAGGCCTTTATACCAAACAGCCACAGAGGATAAGGAAAAATATAATATTAAATATATACACTATTTGACAGTGTACTTAACTAGAAGCAAATGAGTAAACCCATTAGTTTGCTATATAAAAATAAAATTATTGGCGTAAGAGTACATAAAAATATCCGGTTTGACTCACTTTCAGGAGCTCTAAATGACTATAGAATTACTGGTTAGCTGCAATGCCGCAGTCGTTATGGTACGATGGAGTGGAATATAGGCAAGTGTTTTTTTTAAGTAGAACAATTCAGGTGAACGTTATGCATGATATTCCTTTAAAGGGCATTTTATTAAAACATTAATAGATGGATTTTTTAAAACAAATTAAAGCTCGAGCTCGGAAAATTAAAATGACCGGCGAGGAATCTTAATCATATAAAAATCCACATAACGTCTCAACAACTCTCGTAGGTATAATAATCTATTAAGCTGACCAAGTCTGCACTTGCGTTATTTTCGTTCTGCGCTCCATTTCTGTTTCAGTACGGGTGACCATGTCATTTTCTAACTTACAATAACTACTTATTAACTTAAATTGATCTACGTGCATTCAAGATTGGACCCCGCTCATGCAACCTGTTTTTTGGTCGGTCGCACCCCACCAACTACATCATGTCACGGTCCTCTTCCAACGGTTTACATCGTGCTGGGGCAACCAGCTGTGTCGCCAGGTTCGACTTCTTTGAGGACAAGCCAATCTGGGCGATCAAGAGGATTCTTCCAGAGTCAGGTTCCCCGGTGTGAATGTTTGTTTTTTGTTATTGTTTTATTATTGTTATTTAATTCTTTTATTATATACTTAGCCAAATTTTGTATTTCATAACCAGTAATTAATTGTTGCTGAATTTGTTATTTATCGTTATTGTATTCACATTTAGCATTTATTCCTTTGTCTAAATTATTTAGCTATACTCGTTTGTTGTTTTTGATATTATGTATTGGTTGTTTTTCTTTATATATTTATTTATTATTGTTGTTTTTTATTTTCAGATATTGCTATTATATTGTTGTTGAATTCTCATTTAGCATTTATTATTCCGTTGTTACCATTGTTTGCTATATCGTCTGTTGTTTTGTGCGATATTATTGTTGTTTAACTTCTCTTAATATTATTAGCATTATTGTTGTTTTTTTTCCAAATATTACTATTTACTAACATTATATTGTTATTGATATTGTCTTGTCCGATGGCGTGGAACTCCTCTGTCCTTTGATCATGTGCTGAGATGGTGTATTGTGGCAGAATTCTGAATGTAGCAAGGACTTGGTATTCAGGTTTCAACATAGTTTTGGTTTGTGTTCTGGCTAAATCCATAATATTGTATTAGTTTTAAAACGTGAAGCTGTTGTACTTAGATTTATGAATCTCACTTTTTTTTCTGTGTCAGCCTTAGTTTTTGTTACTTCTCTGTAAAATGGAGTTTTTCCGTTACTATTAAAATAAATATCGATTGAAGTAAGCCGCAAGGTCAGCAGATTTTAGTACTAGGAACTATACATATACACTGCTCAACCACTTTGTATCCTATTGCAGAAGAATTTCTATAGTGTGTCATGTGTCTATTATCAGCAATGTCCCACAAATTACGCTACCAAAATTCATTGATTTGGGATTTGATAAGTCAAAATGGGTCAAGACATGTCCTATCTTGCTTAAATTATCATCTATCTGTCCTGTTTGTGATTTAGGGGAAAATTTGTATTGTTTTAAAGTGAATACACCACACATCAAAGTATGAACTTTGCCAAATGTTTAGTCTCAATTAAGACCTGATTTATAACTAAGTTTTCAGAAGAATATCATTAGAGGTTTCAAAATGGGCGGCCATGAAACAAACAAACTTCCAAATTTGTAATAAACTAAAACGGGTTGATTTTAACAAATACATTACAAGGATAGTGAAATGTGGGTTACTTTACCAAGAACATTTTAACTACTCACGAACGGTTTATTTTCGCTACAATTTGTAATAACGGACACAGTAGCCGCCATCTCATCAACAGTATGCGTAGCCAGAAATTTCGTTGGGGAGGGGGTGGGTTCTCGAAACCGGAGTGGACGTTTGTATGTGTGTTATTGTACCGATGTGAATACTGACCCATAGATTCCATCCATAAAAAGAACGAGGACCAGGAACTCTATAACTCAAATCATACAAAATATTATAATTTAATTAAATTAACACGTTGAAGAATAGAATTACTACAAATAAAGAATTTTAAATGAACAAACACTACTTTTATGATAATAATCTCCATTTTATAGCGGGCCATTTTTCCAGGACTATACCAGATTTTACCAGTGCTTATGTTAAAAAAACCAATTCTATGGATAGCCGTACCCTGAAACACGTACGAGCCAATTTTGATCAAACTTTCTATACACATTCCACTACATGGTCCTACTATACTAATATATTATATATACTATATATATATTTATAATATATATATATGTATGTAGTTATATAATTATATAATATAAAACATTATATAGTATTCGGTTTTTTGTTCAAGCACTTGGGCCTGAAAAATCGGCCGTGGCTCCGTAAATAAGCGCGGGCCTAAGAATAAGGCTTATATTTTATTTAAATCTATTTGAATTTATTTAGTTTTATTAATTGAACTGGGTTCAGGAACTAGATTAGTTTGTAGTTTCCAGGAACCTATGGTCGGGAATAGTTCATGAACCAGGTTAGGATTCATGTATCTCTCAGAGGGATTAGTTCACACTTTTTATGAGAGCGAGTCTAGAAATCTAATGGGCAGTTTCACACTGCTTGTTTCATTTGCCAATGAAAGTTCTCTGGTAACAGGTAGTCTAAAATAAACCCAAAAATATGGAGCTTTAGTAACAATACGCCATTTATAGAAAGTGGAAAGATGTAATAGGCAAATTCAACTCTCACGGCAACTCTAGTACCACAAATTTTCTTGTATAGGCCTACATAAACTTTTTCGAAGTTTGAGTCATGGCCTGAGTAGAAGGCACCAATGTGATGTTGGCGAATGTTATAATGGAACGAGATTTTTTGTGTACATTAAACTGTAGACGAGTAGTATAATTATCTGAAATAGCGCGCGAATAACACTTTCGGGTCGGAAAATACTGTACACCTGAAAAAACTCTCTAACTGATTAGAAGAACTTCAAACTTACTTTGTTACTTCAGTGATTGAGCTAAAAACGTGGTATTTATCGATTGAGTTAGTGACGACGATTTTAGTTTATCATTAAACTGTACAAGCGACTATCCTATATAATAATCGAGAAAAAAATATCCACTTCCCGTAGGTAAATACCGAGAGAAAAAAAAGCTCATTACAGATTTCAAATTTTGACGATTTTTTTGGATTTCACTAGTTGAGGTTTAAAAGTTCTGTAGGGGGTACTTAGAATTATATATTTGGGACATTGATTTTAGGTATTTCAATGGTTTGATTATATTAGGTATTAACTAACCGACCTAATGCCTATATAAATTATCGGAGAAATAAAAATCACTTCCGATTCGGAATATACTAAGGAAAAATGAAATAATACCTCTGTTCAGTGAAAATCCAAAGTCAGTCGGAACTTCTTTATCAATAGAGTTTTTCCGGTGTATTGTTCCGACCGGAAGTGATTTTTTTTCCAATTTTTCTTTCCATCGAATAATTATGTAGGTATTAGTTCGGAGGCCGGGGGGGGGGGGGGGGCCGGGGGTTCAATTGATACACTAAAAATTTATGTCCTAACACATAATTCTAAGTACCACTTTTATCTCAATCGGCTTAAACCAGTGAAATCCAAATCGTCAAAAATCTGAAAAAATTTTTTTTTTTTAGTTAGAGTTTTTCAGGATGTATTTTCCGACCCGAAAGTGATTTTTATTCGATAATTATATACAGTTTCATGACACCTTAAAATCAACGTCGTAACTTAATATCTAAGCATTTATTTTTTAAGTCCTCAAAGACTAATTTGAACGAAGTGGTCCGCTAATTTAAAACTGTTCGCCGATGTTCTACAGTTCAGGTTACTTTGGGACGACATTCACGTGAACCGCGCCCTATACAAATACCGTGATTACACTACACTATCCCGAAGAAGGCCGGAGGCCCAAAAGTATCGTTTGATACTTTATGATTTAAACGAGAAGGACAATTATATTTTTAAACCAAGGGTCCACTTTAGAATCAATTAAAATCAAATTCAATTCTAATGTTTGTAGCTAACTCTCCTTTTCCCCCCTGCCTCCATGCTTTTTGTATTTATTTTTTAATGATGTCTTAATAATTTCTCGGAGGGGGTACAAGGACCCCCCCTTCCGCTACGTGCCACTGTCCTCTTCAATTAATACACTGAACGAGTTATTAATGTTGTTGTTAACAACTAATTTCATAATCAGGCTGGATTGTTGAAATTAGCAAACTGAATATATAAATACTTAACGTTGAAAAGATAAGAGAAATAATGCTCTATGTTTTAAAATCGTTATTCCACTTTCAATTTTTTGAATTAATACAATATCCCTAGTATTCATATTCACTCCATTAAATTATTTGTCGAAAACAGAGATCAGATTTACAAAATTTTGTCTGAAATGACTTACCCTTTATCACTTAGTGTATGCAGTACATTTTAATTTTAAGAAAACTAAACTAAAAATATAACTTATTGTTTTTATTTCTACGTAACACAAATTTTCCTTAGTATGAGAATTGTATAAAAAAATGTTAAAATGCATTAAGAATACTTTTGTTATTATAAAAATGTAAATGGCTCATTTCTTAAAGTAATTAATAAATAACTTAAGTTACTAAAACATACTCCACTAAAAAAAGAATGGTAAAGTCAATTAAATATACACTGGAGATAAGCATTGTAACAGGTCCATTGCGGCTCTTTCTTCATTTTTTGGCTAGAGGTGTCTTGTTCAGGCTTGTCTGTCCCAATTGAAGGAACAATTGTCTTTTAATGGAGATTGTGGTCAATACTTCGATTAATCACAAATCTAAGTTCTAGGTACGTCTATAATAAACTGGCTACATTATGTTGTGAATAAGTCACGTAACCAATGAATTTTTCAATGTTAAAACATTCAAATTTTCAAAAAAACATTAAGTGCTTATTTGTTAAATTTATAAAATAAAACATTGCATAACTCTATCACTAAAAATATTGTATTATTTATTGAAAATTAAGTCACGAGTTAAATTTAATTAGTTGTAGAACTAAAGTCTAATTACATTAATCAACTTAGAAGTTTGTTACTTCTAGTATATAATTTGAATACAAATCACAAACTAATACAATAGTCTATAAAATTCACATTTTAGTCTAAAACAAAAATTTTTTTCACTTTTGAATTAATTTAGTGGGTAGTTTTAATCTTAAAATTGAAATTTGTTGTCTCTCATGCGATTACAAGCTCTTCATGACAGATTTTCTTTTTAATTGAAAAAAAAAAAAAAAAAAAAAACAGTAATTGAATCTGTGACATTTGCAGCATTTAAAGTTTAGCTTTTGGTTCTGAAACACAATTTTAATAGGTAAATCTATAGCAGAATGATGGTAGAGAGTCTTTTTTCAATATTCGAACAATACAAAACCACGCCATTTGTACTTTCAAGCCACAGAATATCTTTATGTATCAGTCTATGAGAATTGCATCCAACGTTGAAATCTGTGCCACTTTGGACTATTATGGCTGTGCACCATCTAGCAGCAAATGAAGAAACTGTGATTAAAAATGTATATAAGAAAACTATTAAACCCCTCACATTGAGTAAATCCTGAAAATAATTAAAAATACTCCAAATTTTCAATGTAATTGCTAAAAATTAACTGTAAGATTAAATTGAATTAAAACTCAACAAAAGATTTAGTATATTAGCGCTATCTACGCTTTAAAGAACAGTTCCGATATGGATTCAAGTTCTATTCTCTGGAAAGTTAAAGATAGTATGAAACACTTTTCTTTCACAATAAGAAGGAAGTAAGATAAATTTTGATATGTTAAAAATTGTACTGTTTAAACGTCTTCCTTATAAAAAATGTATTATAAATAAGATAAGAAAGGAAAATATTAGTACCTGAAATGTAGACCAACAAAATAAATTGAACTTTCTTTTGGGGGGATAATATATTGAACTATTAAGAAATAAAAACACTACATATTTTTAAACAATTGATTATTCTAGTTCCTCTAATAAAATCTGTGTTGAGGCCCATTAGTGCTAAGGAGTTTTCAAATACCGTCCTGTTTGTTAAATGCGTGATACTAGCCGTATTAAATATTAAACGACATAACCAATGAAATTTTCAATAATAAATTACATAATAATGGTATTTTTACTTTTTTTTACATATTATAAACAGTTTAAAATAAATAAGAAGAAGGAATAAAAACCCAAAGAAGCTAAGTGCAATTTTAAATAGGACATTCAAAATTGATTATTGTGGTCAGACATCTGGACAAACTGGATTTAAAATATTATGTGGTAGATTTAATAGTTTGCAAGCTAGAGAATCAAAGGGACATTAATCCAGCTGTATTCATTTTACCATGTATCTAGTGGATCGATTTAACTTCTTGGTGCCGAACTTGGTGGGTCAGTATTCATTTACAGTTAGAATTTTGGATTTTTTTTTGTCTGTGCCAACCCAAACTTTAAATTAGGTTTCGGCAGCAGCTAAATGATTTTTTTATTAGAGTGGGCGTTTAAAACACTTAGGTCATTCCATCCGCCTACTTGCATAAATGATAGCTAACTCATAATTGGTTGGTATCAGTGTTACAGTTACACTATATTAGACGAAAACATAAAAAGTAGGTCAGAATAAAACATTTTCATAGAAGGGAATAAATAGATTAACAATTAAATCAAGCAAACTTAGGGAGGAGAACTGTTTAAAGTGGTTCTAACCCATTAAACGATAAAAACACCAAATAACAATAACGGTAACAGGAGCGAACTTAATTTAGGCACAAGTTAAAGACTATATATACATTTTAAATGTTTGTGCTGCCACCAAAGATGCGCTGCTTAAGTAAAGAGGCCAATCCGGTCCCCGAAAGCACAGTTAAATAAAGATTCTATACAAAGATATAAGTAAGCAGCATTATGAGATGGAGTGTACCTTTTAAATAAAAACTAATGGATGCGAAGTTACCATAGAGCTTTCTGAATACTCAGATTGCTAAGTTTGGAGACTCATTAAAATATTTATATACTGTTGTTTATTGTGGCGGACTGTTCTCAGACTAACGGACTCTAATTTTGCCTATACGGCCAACCTTGTTTTTCTGAAACCTTAAAACCAGTGTGTCATGAGGGAGTTGATTGATGGAATCTGCAGTGCTAATCCGATATAACGCTTACCATGAAAAGATCCAAGAAAACTACAAAAACTTATTGTGTACCTGTTTAGCAATCTTGTATTAAACAATTTTTCAGGTTTCAGGATGCTTAAAGGTTTAACCGTTTAAGGCACAACAAAGTTTTGATCATCAAAACATTTATAGTATTTAGCTTATATTTATCACAGTACACTCCCATTGCAACAAAAACTTTAATCCTAAATTATTTCTGCTTAATTTAATTTGTAAAACGGAAGAGGGTAGTAAACAGCTAATGCAAAAGACCTCATACATTCAATTTTTCAAAATTTGACATCTAATTTAACCTTTTAAATTTGTTATTATGGGCACAATCCAAAATTTAAAAACACTCTCAAATATATTATACCAGATGAAATTTATTTTGATGAAATTTTAAATCATAACAATTCTTAGGAAATTAAGCTTGAAATAGGACTTTACGGAGAAGAAGTCGGATTCTAACAAAGTGGGGAAGGGTTTCCTGTGAACAAAGATATTGATTGTTATTACTGAGTCTTTACAGATAAACCAACCACCATCACACAACAAAACCCAGGAAACATACTAAACATATTGCATTTTACATATAAAGATTGTTAACTAAAAAATTTATTTAAATATTCTTAAAACTAAATTAAATGATTCAATGTTTAATCTTGTATAGGTAGAAAAGGAAAATAGTGTTATGATTAGTTGCACTTCTACTTGATAGATGTTAGCTCTTCCTGACTAAGAAATTATCCTAATAAATAAAAGTTGTTTTAGCGCGAGATTTTGATGTACAAGTGTATAAAAAATTCACAATTGTGTAGAAAATGCTTTGTTGTTAATGTGCACACACAGTTTTTATTAAATCAATAAAACAATAAAAACCAAATCAAAATTCATAAGTTAAAAACTGGCTGGAAAAAGATTACAAGATGAAGGAATTAAATATTCTGATAAACAGTAATTAGTAAAAAATTTATTTTTTGGTTTTTAGCATTTAACTGTAATTTTTGCTTTAGCTTAACGTGTTTATCTAATCACAAAATTAAATTTTAAGGGGAGGGATGGAGATATTTAAAACATCATATTTCTACATTAAACAAGTAGATTTAATTACACTTAACATACAACCATAATTCTTCTACATGCAAGTTGTCTTAGGAAAGACTGCTCCAATTTTTCTTTAACATCCTCCCACAGTTTCTGGGAAACCAACATACAAAATTATTAGAGTCCTTTATTGACCACTATTTAGTTTATAACAAGAAGATCCAGATAAAAACAGGGAGAAGAGGTGAGGACTTGGACAAACATTTTTAGTTTGCATGTTGCAAGGAATAAATCCAATAATATTAGTAAATCAGAGCCAGTATTAATGGATGCAGCTATCTATTTAAGTCAATCAAATCAATTTTTTAAACTCATTTTTTAACAATGAATCAGTCGACTGGATCATAGCCCGAAGGAAAAAAGACTCAGAGTTGAGTGTGAAACTTAGAGGGAAACCAACGCACTGTTATTGGGTGCCATTACATTAATTCTAATATGAGGAATTGGAATATATTTTCCCACTCTAGATTAGATTAAAAATTAAAACATAAAAGGAATCTTAAGATTTTAACACATTTAAAAACAAATGAGTTTTGCAGCTTCAACATGTACGGAGGGTAAACTACCATTTTCGATTAGAGTGATGTTAATTATTTTTCTGCCAAAGTGTCGTTTGTGTTTAAAATAACTTACTACAAATTATTTTTTTTAAAAACCAAATTTGGGGTGGTGGTGTATCTTTTAAATGTTAATGTTACTACTAATATGTACAAATATATGAAATTAAAATGAATAGAAGATGTAATATAAGCATAATTTCAATTACCCTTCCCCCTACCCATATTTAATACAGGACAAAAATTCATTAATATTGTTTATGGTCCTAAGATCCCTGAAACCCAGTTGGGTTTGCAGTGTAAAAAATATACATTTTAAATGTGACCAGAGTCAAATGGTTATGGTATTTTTTTTTTGAGAAATTCTTAGTCCTAATAAAACTGTCTACGTATATTAGCATTTCAACTTGGACAGACTGATTTTGAAAACATTTAGCACATAGGTGCAGGGCTGGTATTTACTTTAAATAGATACAGTTTTTAATGTTTAAAAATTCTTGGGTTTTTTCCAGAAAAAGGGGTCAAAAGAATTACAGGGAAAAATATTCAATTAAAACATTAGTTTTAGAATGGAGTTATTTTTTATAAAACATTAGATTGTCTCTACCACATTGGTTATAAAATGGATTTCACTTCTTCTACAAAATTCTTTTGGGTTTATTTAGCTATAATTTTAAATAGGTTGAAATAGTACACATATTTAAAAGGAGTAAGAACTGCAGGACACTTGCAGCCTCATTAAATGTTTGATGTTATTATTAATTTATTAATTTAAAAATTCCCATTTAATTTATTTAAAAATAAATTTCCTTGGATATTGTCATCTACCATATACTGTATTTGTTATGTTATCTGAATGTTGTATCTATTTAAATTGTTTATTTATTTTATAATAGTGCCATAAGTAACGTTTTGAATAATTATTTATTTATAGTTATTTTGCTTATAAATATTCCTGTGAATACAATGGGACATGGGACTTGGACTCAAATCACTTATTTCACATTTTGATTTTAGTTTGTACTGCATGCTATAATGTAATTGGGTGTATTTCCTGTTTTTATAGCATGAAAATAGTAATTAAAATATAAAAATTAAAATAAAATAAATTTACTTTTTCGTTACAAAAAATCACGATGGCGATGCATGTTCCTGCAATCCTGTTATTCTTTTAAATCATCCACTGTCTATAACATTAACAAATTAATGAAACAATGTAAAATATGTAATTTCTTAGGTCAAAAACACATTTGAAACTGAGATCAAGTGACACAAACAGAGTGTCTAAGAAAATATGTATGTAAATTCAACTTATTTACAGGTAAACTTCAGCGTTTGCAGTTTTTAATTCTGAAAATGAAAAAATTTGGGATTTACTTAATAAAATTCATGACTGGTTCTTTTAAACTTTTTGTTGCTCTTTGCTCTATTTCAAATAACAAGTAAAACACCTTAAGAAAAATTCAAAGCATATTTGTTGGATAATAGACCAACAATCTAAATCTAATCTCCTCCCCATTCTAAAATCCCCCATTATGTTATTAGTCTACCCAAACCCACAAAACTAGCACCCCTCTCTGGCGCAAAGAGCTTATGCTCAGATAATAAAAGATGGATTTTAAGAGAGGAACTTTAGGAAAGTTGAATCGGATCTATAGACACAATGGATACCCCAGTTAGTAATAAATTAAGTGCAAACGAACCTGAAGGATCATTACTGAGTCAGTAAAAAACAGAATAGTGATAAATTTGCTGCGTTGTATGGTTCAATCCCTTATGTGCTGGGATTATCAGAGAGAAAATTATAAGAAGTCAGGTACAAAAATAATTAAACATTTAGAAATCCGTGTGTAAAAACACACTATACTCTTTAAGAGAAAGTTTTCTTAAAAACTTTAAAAAATAAAAAATGGCACACAGGATTTGAAACAACTGTTCTTTACAATGAATAAAACTGTAGTTGCGATTAGATTTAATACATAGGCCGAGACAAGAAGACCATTAAACGTAAGAATAATAGAACACAAAAGGAAACACAAGAAAAAGTCTTAACAGGAAAGTCAAAAACTGGCCACATTCAGTGTTGGTCCAAAGACCATCATATTAATTGGGAATATTTTTAAAACCAAAACATAATAAATTGAGAACCTCATATCTTTAAAAGAAAAGTAATTGAGGCTTCATACATTAAATTTGCAGAACCAATCCAATAGGTTAACCGTCAGTTCGGATTTTTAGGCCACTCACTTTGGGTTGCTAATTCTGAAAAAATGGAACTGGAAACCCAAAAGTATCAAACAGATTTTAGATATGTTGTAAATAAACTAATGAGGAGTCACAGTATGGTTTAAAGTTCATCCTAGCCATGAAAAACTAATAAAAAATGCCCCACTCCCGTTCCCTCCCTTTTTGCCGCCATCTGGTTTCTGCCTTGATGATGGCAAATAATATCTGGAAAATATCCTGTTTCCCTTCACAACTGTGGACCAAGTTTGAAAGATTTTGATCAAAACAGTTGTTTGAGTGCAGCAATGTGAAACAATGCAACCAATTAATAAACTTTAACTAACAAAAGTTAATTTGTTGGTCTTGTTTATTGCGCTCAACTTTGTCCATTTTCATCTCTTGCTGTAGTACTATTATGGTTCCCAAGATGCCTACAGTGTGCATACAAATTTGGAACACACGGTATAAAAGGCAAAGCCCTCACTCTCATCTCTAATTCTCCAAATTCATGATTTAACTCTAGAAAGTTTTAAATTTGGACACACGTATGGTGCATGACTTAAAGAGAAAAAACTTTAAGCATTTTCTATGATAGATCAAACCACCCATACGACACAAGAAAGAATAGACTAAACTGTTTAATGTCAATTAAAAGCATTTTATGAGTCCAAATTACTTGAAATCTGTTCACAAAAACAGGTTGCACTTGGTCCTATCCATCATCTCTTCAGCTCTAATAATATATAGCTTTAATCTCCTCAACAAAACGAATGACATACCTTCAGATGACAGTTTAAATAATTTTTTGTTTGATCTGTCCTAATTAAATATGATTAATGAGCTAAATAATGATGTTGTTAAATAATTAAATTATGATAACTATAGATATGAGAGTGGGACTAACTTTAACTCTACTAAAATATCACATAATTATCTATGTAACTAAGGTTAAAAAAAGGTTGCTTGAAAATTCATGAATTCTAAATTGTATTTCTACAAAACCATTTTTACTCTGGATTCTTTATTTATTGTGAGATTAATAATATATTATAAAAAATTGTCAATAAGCAATAAATTGAAAAAAAAACATACTTGTTCCACCGGGACTTGAACTTACTTGCCAGACAAGCACATATAGGCTATTTACAGAGTGGTTACAAAGGGTGGCTGATAGTACTCATCATTACAAAAACCAAAAATAATGACCATATAAACATAGGTTGGAGAAATGTCTAGTTTTAGCCACCTATCCGCCATTTTTTTGTATGTTATAAAACAATTTTAAATCTAAAAGTAAACAAACACAAAAGAACCAAGTTTACCACATAGGTTTGAATAGGGGACAAAATGAAAAATGTAAAAATAATATTTGCAGTTGATTTTCTTTTATATTAAGAAGAAAATTGAGCCTGTTGACAGTATTTTTTTAAAGCCAAATAACAAAAAAAAACCAGTATATTGACAAAAAATTTATATACATACTGACTATTTTAAACAATTTATTATTATTCCAAACGATGGTTGTTTCAATGGAAATCCTATCAGTTGATGCAAAAAGGTGAGTATGGACCTACTTTCAAGGCAGGGCTCGCATAAAGTCAAGACTAGCAAACATTTTGTCTTTTGATAGGCCTCAGCTGTTTTTCATCAGTTACATAAATATTACAATGATACCAACTATTATAACCCTTTGGGTGCCAAGGGCCGATATTATCGGCTCACTCATATTTAACCAAAGCGTGCAGAGGAGCCGATATTTTCGGCCCTTTACGTTTTACGATAGGATAGGTGTGCCGAGAGCCGATGTTTTCGGCCCATTACGTTTAACCGAAGTGTGCCGCGGGGCCGATTATTTTCGGCTTTGCGATTATATTATTTTTTTAAATCATATAGTAAGCGAATCTTCATAACAGATACATCAAACGAAAAGGGGGGAAGAGTTACTTAACAAAATTGATATATATAATTTGTTATAGTATAAGGTCCAGGACCAAGTATGTGTCAAGTGCACCCGGGGGTTGCCACCCTTGACTGTCTCCCCCGCACGAGTGTAAATAGGACTGAACGTTTTTGTAACAATTTATATATTTTTATATATAGACATTTCTTTGCATAAGTTTTTTTATAGACTTTAGTATAACATTTTATCAATAGGCCTAGTGCTATAGACTATAGGCCACTAAAAAATAGTTGAGTTGATTGAAGATTGGACATTTTTCTGCCTTTCAATAAGTGAGGGTGAGTAAAAGCAAATAATATAAAAAAATAGGCTAGTTTGTCATGATTTTTATTTTTTGTGAACATGCATTAGGGTTCCTAACCAATGTTTTTATCAACCATCTCAATGCTAGTTTAATAAATATAGTTTTGTTTAGAAAAGTCCTCTTACAATTAACATTGCCCTTACATTACATTGTCAATATTTTAGCATTTTAGTCCCAATATGTAAAAGTTTTATTAAATAAAAAAATCTTATAAAACTTTTATTTCTCAATATTTTCTTTCTGAAAATTTTTCTATATTGGTTCATTAATTATATATACATAATGTAAAATGTAAACATATGTTTACATAAATAGTAGAAATAATATAAGTTTTGTAATTAAAAAAAAAATAAAAATTTTTTTTATTTTTTTAAAGTTTAACTTATTTATGATTTTTGGATATTATCATAAAACTTTGTTATTACATAACAGTATATTTCTCATAACTACCAAAACAAAAACATTAAATTGTCCAGTTTATCAGGTATTTAGGATTAGGAGTTATACAATTTATTAGTCTAACCATAACATAATAGCTGTTTTGTGCTTGGCACACTTGGCTGTTTATTAGGCCATTTACCTCACTTGGCACATCAGGAAAACACCCAACAGGCTCACAATGCATGGCATTACTCAAAAACGAAATCTTGAATTTTGCTTGGCCATCCAAAGGGTTTAAGCCAAATTTTAATAACAATTCAAACGGGTACTGGATTCCCAATGAATTCCGTCCCATACATTAATCCAAACATGAGCCACTTTAAACATACGCTTCCACAAAGCCAGGGAGCGGCAAACAAGTCAACAGTTAAGATGGTATCAGTTGTTTTGTTTATTTTTTAGTAGAAAATACTTAAATATGTTTTTTAAGGATAGCTCAATAATAATAAATCTCAATCTTGAATTTATTTTTTTGCTATTTCCCGATTGGTTACATTTTGTTGCATATATTAAAATCAAGAGGTTGACATTCTTTCTCTCTTGTCAATGCTAGAGGGACTTGTGAGTGATGTTTTCTGCAAATTTCAATTAAAACAAGTTAGTTGTTACAAGTCTTGAAATGCACTTTAACGTTACTACCTATATTATATGGGTAAGAGTGGTACAGATAGAAACGTGTTGTTTCTTTTTAATGAAGTAAAGGAACTTTAAATTATGGTACCATGTATGGTACGTATTTTTACAGTCTATGTGCTGACAAAAAACCAATCCTATGGATGGCTGTTACCTCAAAAACATACGATGCAATTTTGAGAAACCTTTCTATACACATTCTCTACTATTGGTCTACTATACTAAAAACATTCAAGCCTTATTCTGTTTATTGAAAGTTTTATCAAAAACTTGGCTTGTACGGTTTTTTGTGGTATGGCCATCCTTAGATTGGTTTTTGTCAGATCTTGCCTTGTGTTAATAAATCCGACTGTGGCTCCGAAAAATAGGTGCGGCTTTAAGAATCGAGGTTGTGTTTGAGTGAAATAAGGTAGAATCTATGTAGTGATGGTGTATAGAAAGTTTTATCCAAAAATTGGCTTGTCCGTTTTTGCGCTACGGCCATTCATTAGATTGGGTTTTTTGTCAGCACTTAGGTCTGTAAAATCGATGTGCCTCCGAAAGGGTCGCCCCTAGGAATGAGTCTTATATTAATAGTATAATAGACAATGGTAAACGAATTTGTGTTGTAGAAAGTTGTATCAATATTTGGGTTATATGTTTTTGAGGTACGGCCGTGTTATGTTTTTCCAGATTGTGACACGTAAAAATTGATATATCTCCGAAAATAGGCGCACAGCCTAAGTTTGAGGCATGTGTTAAGAGTACAGTAGACCAAGGTATGAAATGTATTTAGAATAGTTTTAATCAAAATTTAACTCTTACGTTTTTTGAGGACGGCTATCCATAGATTTTGTTTTTCATGTTGTTTGATCCGTTACTAAAATCGTTTTATAAATCTCCTGAAATTGTCGAAGCCTAAGAATGGGGGGGGGGAGGGGGGTTGTAATATAATAACAGTAGACATGTTGTATTCAAACGTAATGTATTATAGTATATTCTATAGTATTTATAGTTTTGTTTCTTTTTGTTTTTAAATTATAAAAATTTATTTAGTTTTTATTAATTGAAACTGGTTCAGGAACTAAGTTATTTTGTAGTTCAGGAAAACCTAGGTCAGGAGTAGTTCATGAAACCAGGTTAAGATTCGTGTCAGAGGATTAGTTCATTTTTATGGATGAAATCTATGGGCACTCTTTCACCACTGCTAAAACAACTGTAAACTGTCGAGATGAGCAAAATATGGTCGTCTCTTTAGTTTTCCTAATTTATTTATAATAATTTGTTTTTGATCACTATAATAATAAATTATATTTTAATTTAAATGCATTAGCCTATGTTATTGAGGACTAAGATACTTTTATAATCGATTGATAGTCGTTTAGGATTTGAGATGCGAATATTAGGTATCGTGATTAATAATTTTTCGATATAAAAAACCGGGTCGCTTATCATATACACCTACCCGAACATGAGTTATATTAATTTTTAATGTACACAATAAACACCAAAGACGTCACTAATTGTTGAAGAATATAAACTAGCGACAATACTAAGGAAAATTATCCGAGATATTTCTACATACAAACTACATTATTTGGTCGAACATTTTGCTTTAGTTCTTTGGTGGGTGATGAAAAAAAATCGATGATTACATAATAAAAAATAAATTTTTCACTCAATAATCATCGTTCAGATTGTGTTGGTGGTCGTTATTATACTGCAGCCCTAAAAGCAAAATGTCGAGGACCCAATAATTGTAACAGAATTCCCGACTTCTCGCACCACCTTTCTCTCCTCCTCTACCGCCCCTTTCCGCCACACACTGCGCGTGTTGCACGGTCGGGCACTTATTATACTGCAGCTGCAACCATTTTCTTCTTACAATCTAACAACATTCAAAGGTGTGAAGTGGATAATGTTAGGATTTAGAGTATCAACGGAAATCTCAAAACATGTATTGTTAAATTAGTAACAAATTAAGTCATTATTTTACCCCTATATTGTGTGTTCGCCAAAAGTAATCACTCCTTGATCCAAATGGACCTTTCAAAAACAAAAGCACTCATACAATTGTCATTGTAAATGTAGATGTTATCCTTAGCATGCATTGTAGAGCGATTTGTGATTGACATGGTTTAATAATATGGTCTTGATAATTGTAATCATTGCCTTATAGGAAATACTATATCCTATATTTTTCCACTCTAGTAAGAACTTAAAGAGTGGACAGGCCCAAGCCCAATCTCACAAGTGTAAAGTCAAAGCCTAGAAAATTTTTTTCTGCTAGTTTTTTTTCGTTATGTGCTTACTTAACAGTGGTGTGTCGGTAATAAGCTTGGTCTTTCATTGTTGGTAAAAATCTGTCTGAAACTGGATAGACACCTTCGCAAGATTAGATTGTTTTAAGTATAGAAGTATTTTTGTTCCTTCTCTTTTTTTAAGCCTCAGTACAGCTAAGTAGGCTTCGATGTTCATGGTTTATCTTGTATTTATATGATTGGCCTTACCCGGAATTTGAACCCTGTGATCTCTCAGTTAGAGAGCCGAGTCTATAACCATTAGTCTACGGAGGAGGACGAATAGAAGTAGACATATTAGAATAGTATAATGTATGAGAACGTGTGTGAGGATTTTTTGCCAAGTGTCCGATGTGTGAGAGGGGGTATAAGGACGTCAATCTGTGGATTGAGTTACAGATACTTGAACTCTATATGTGACCGTAGCAATTTTAACGATCTTGCACTGTATCGACTTTCCCTCAAATTCTGTTTGATAAGATCCTCGCAATACCCAGTGGCCATGAGACGGGCAAAATAGCTTGAAAAGGTAATAAACACACTTAAAATCAATAATCTTCCTTTAATGCTATACGAGATCTCAGGGCCTCCATATAATATAACGTATATTATATATCCTGACTGCCAACTTTGAACGAGATCTGAGTCTGTGTTCCGTTCCGGAACATGGACTCTAGAGCCTTTAAATACGTCTTTTTTATCCTTTTAAATAATTTTCTTGAGAACTTCGTTCATTTTGTACATCAAGTTAATATAGAATCATTATTATGTGGACAATCAATATATTAAAAATAGGAATAAAACTATAATCATAACATCAGGTCAAAGTCAATATTCTATAAATTTCTCCAAAGTACTTTTTATTTTGATTTAATTTTTTGAAAACAAATAGGCCTATCCTTTCTTAATTTTATTTCATAGTTTAAGTTACTTCCTAATCTACTATAAAAACTAGAATTAAATAAAATATTATAGATCTATTTCACTCTTGGCGTATGTAAGGTTGCACTACGTGGTTGTAATTATTTTATCCTTCTACCAATTAACTTGGGCATTTTCCTTATATTTGTTCCTTTGGTTACAATTTAGCTCCTAATAAAATATACCATTATTGTAATTTATGTTACAGTATTATCTAGTTACAAATGAACATTTCATATTAAAATCATTAATCTTCCTTAAATGCTTTACGCGAGAATCTCAGGGCCTCCTATTAATTACGTCATTATCCTAATCCTGACTGCCGACTTTGAAAAAGGACTGAGTCTGTGTTCTGTTCGAGAACAAGGGACTCTAGAGCACTGTGTTAGTACTTTATAACGTTTTACAATGCGTAAATAAAATAATCGCTTGGGCAACGAGGTCTATATTATCTCGTAATGCGCTAAATGAAAAGGACTGGTTAACGTAATCCACGTAATTGCATAGAAAGAACAATAAATTATGTACGGCAGTGAACGTATTAAACTTTGACATGACAATTGAAGCCTTCCTCAATTAGCAAATTAATGTTGTAAGGTATTTTCAATGATGTTTAAATTAGAGGTAGTATTTTTTTCTAAATTTACCTTTCTCATAGACAATTCATTTGTAGGTTATTTTCATTGTGTTTAAATTGTGGTAATGGTTTTTTATAATTTTAATTATTTAATTTTTTTGGTTGTATTCTTTAGACTGGACTCGAGAAAAATTGCTGCAATAATTGAAAATATTAGGGTTTCGTATAGAATGTTATGTTCAAAGAGTTTTTTATTAATTTTGGACTTGTTATTCTGTACCATACATGCACAACTTTTATCTTAAAAAATTTATTGATTCTAATTGGTTACCTACATATTTATCAACTTAATTTAAGTTTTAAATTATTTGTTAAGAAACATTATATTTCAGCCATGTCAGTTTTTATTCTTTAATGTCATCTCCTTTATATTTGCGTCTATTAGAAATTTCAAGATGTTGTTCCAAAGATAATGATGATCCGTTTGAAGAAAGGTTGGTAAACACTGATTTATATATGATCGATTGATTCCTTCAACCCCACTTTACATTGTTTACAGTTGGACTATCTAATAGCTTCATCTGATGAATCGTGGTGGGTGAATAGGTCAAAAATCTCAACCAGCACATCATTATTTAAAGTGTAAGTTTAAACTACTCAGTAATATCCACGGCTTTCTGGTTAATTGCATACTTGCACTATTGGCCTTTGTCAGAACTTGAGGAAATTTTGTTTACTTTAACAAACAATGTATTTATTTTTTCTGATTATACTTAATTATATCTTTTGCATTTTCGTGATTTATATTTGTCTGAATATTCACATCATTACTATCATGTTTAGAAATATTGTGTGCAACTTAATTTCTTTTGATACCTATGTTTGCGGCATCTACTGTAACGTTTATGGCATTTTACTGGTAATTAATTTTATGAACTAATGAAACCTTTGTAGGTTGCACAATGTTGTTCTGCAGAAGCTACTTGAAAAATTAGAGAATATCGTTAGAGACAGTCCTGTCTTCTAAACTTGTCAGGGTATGTTAGAGCTTAGTTTATTACCTATAATTCTGCAGTGCCATCTGTATTTGATTGATGTAATGTCATACCAAATGTTATATTGTTCTTTGCATCGTATAGCCAATCCCTACTCGTGATCCAATCGTTGACTCATCTGTATATATGTGCAACGTGACATTCTTCACTTTCATTTCTATTGTTTGGATTATCATTTGGCTTTCAGAATGTGATTGTTCGTTAAAGTTTTTACTGATATTTGCAAATTTAAAGTACTCATTTGTCCAGTCTAGAAAAAATTAAGGGGTTTTGTTATTTTGAAATGAGAAGTACTTCATTATCCCTAAGAATTACTCCGTATATTCTAAGTCCAAAAGAGTACAAGGATAGTAACAAAAGGAAAAGAAA
Source organism: Homalodisca vitripennis (assembly GCF_021130785.1). Classification (NCBI taxonomy): domain Eukaryota; kingdom Metazoa; phylum Arthropoda; class Insecta; order Hemiptera; family Cicadellidae; genus Homalodisca; species Homalodisca vitripennis. The sequence continues at coordinate 233,219 of NW_025777399.1, read as the reverse complement.
TTTACACTGCCATAGTGCAAGAATTAAAATTTCCTTGGTAAAGAGATTTAGGACCAAATTTATTACTGTACAAAGCACATTTTTTCTTACTCTGTAGCTTTTGTCCAAGAATCACGCTGCCCACCACGCAATTTTCTTTTCTTTTTTCTATCAACAGCCGTGTTTATGTAAAAAACTCCATTTCCATCACTATTCATAGTAATAATGATATAAAATCTTTCGAAAAAACAATATTTACAATCTATTTTTAGTATAAACATGTGTGAAGAGTAAACGCTCAGAGGTCAGTTAACATGTATTACGATTTATGTACTCAAAATTTAAATTTAGTCCTTACTCCGCAGACTAATGGTTATTAGTCTCGGCTCTCTAAACGAGAAGAGATCACGGGTTCAAATCCCGGAGAGGTCCAATCATGTACTTTGACATATAAAATAAAAACCAGTGGCAATTCGAAGCCTGCGCGTAAGCTGCCGCAAGGCTTAAATGGATTAAAAGAAAAACAAAAAATAAAAATTTTAACTTTTGTATTATACAAGAATATTATACAAATTCTCATTGTCATACATGAGTACCAGTGCATACGTACCTTAGCGGTTAAGATATATAATTTTATTTTTCTCTGTACAAAGCATTAACTTACAAATTGTATTTGATTTTTGCATATTTTTGTGTTTTGATTTGTTAATCGCGTTAGTGAATTAATAATGTAAATATGTGATTAGTTTATGTTTAATTTTGGAGCTCCTTGGTTTGATGTATTCAGTTTATTTTTTAGGTTAGGAACTTGTTTGATTGGTTTTATTTCTCTCCATTATGGAACCGACTCACATGAACGTAATTACGAGATCTCGTTTCCTGAAGAATTTCAAACATATCAGAATTCAATCAGTACAAATCATTTTATGGATACATTTCTGATAATGAATCAGGACAAACAGTTAGTCAGTGAAACATCAAACTGAATAGTATTACTTATCCCCGCCAGACCATGACTCAAAACGTAATTTTGTAAGTTAGGTTACTAGGAAAAAGTAATGGCCTATTCAACTCAGTAATAGCAATGAATCACAACAAACAAAGAAATCCTCTAATAAAGAAAAGTTTCAATGGCTGAAGATTTCAGAGCTAACAACCCACATAAAAATGATTCAAAAGCCATCCATGATTAATGACAAGATTGATAAATGTTTTCACCAATGATCAGGTCCTAGACTCGATGGTGATTAAACTGAGAATTTCCTATAAGTTGTTCTTACTTTTTCATCATAACTGCGACTAAAAAATAGCGTCAAACTAAAAAACTAGCACAAGGCTTGAAATATGGTCAGTGTAAAAGAAATAGGAGTTTACAAACATACCAATATCTAAATGTTTTATTGATTTAGTCTTGCGACCATAATAAAGAAAATGTAAAAATTTAGCTACGGTGATTATAAATTAAATGGCAAATGTTTTATTTGGACCACTAATAAAAAAGTTGTTCAAATTTACCGTTGCGAACTTTATGGAATAATAATAATCCTCTGTCTCAGAAATACATGTTAAGTTGGAATAGTCTCAGGATCATGATACAAAGGTTTGCATTTAACCTCTTGCGTTTGTTCTCTGGTGAGTATCTTGCGAACTACAATGGCTGTCCCTATGTGTAAAAGAAATAAAAAACAATTTCCATTATTTTAGAAAAAAACTTCTGAAGTCTAGTAACTAGTTCACTCTGGACGAAACCACCAACTAATGTTTAACCTCTCAAAACCAGTCATCTCAAAACCCAAATAGTGAATGGAAGGAGTAACCTTTACACATTACTCGAACTGTATGGATATAATTCACAGAAAATAGCAGTTTTCCTACAATGGAGCAAAAAAAATAACATACACTTGTTTTATCAAGGAACTGAAGGGAATTTTTTTACTCCTTCGCGAGAAGCAGAGGTCACTGTCAGTCTGCTGGCACGTCCACACGTAGTGGTGGGCGGATCTATTATTATTTTTTAGGGTCAGTGAAAACGATCCTTGTAAAATGTAAATAGTAGTGAAAATTTAAGGTGTTGAAAAAGGTGAACAGAAAATAACTTTCTGACCAACATTTATTAACTGGTAGGGCTGTGTCGGAGAACGATGAAACGACGCGCTAGAATTAACTTCTTGGTGTGAACAATAAAAAGTATAGCAGTGAACTTAACTTGTACAAGCACATTAAAACAGATATACAATATCTTCAAAAGTTATCTAGCAATGGTAGGTCTAAACCCTTGTAGTTTATGGCATTGTTGCATTATATTCGATTAATGTAAACACAGAGTAACTATTATTAGCTATAGTATATTATTACTTATTAGTGATCACTTCATAATTGAGATCGGCAGGTGTGGTCCTACGCATAACACGACGGTGTATTGCTGTGAATCACGATGAATAACCAGTAAAAAATTCCAGGTATCACAAGGATCACTGGCTACCGATAGTATATTCCATGCTTGCATTTCACACTTCAATTTAGCCGTTTCAGTAATATCTGGCATGAAGATTCACAGGTTAACAGTGTAATTTCAAGATCAATAAACACGTACCAGACCTCTTTTCACTACTCACATTACATGTTTGTGATTGCGCCCACTTGGGTCATTTGGTTGTCGGGTGATTTTAAATTAAACCAAAGTACACCAGTGTGTTTTCTTGACTTCCTTTTTCTCTTTCCCGCTCTGGTTATCTCTGCGGGATTCAAGCAGATTGCAATTCAATTCAAACCTCCCTTTCGCCATAGTTGGCCGAGTTAACCTGGTCTATGATTATTAATGTCGTCAAGCTGTATCTTTTGGTTATTCGTTGATTGGTTCTATTATTATGAATGTAATTCGAGTACTTCTCAATAGGAAAATTCACCGAGGACGGACGCGTGGAAGGTGTGAGAAATGGACCAGTTTTTAATCATGTAAGTAAAATAGAAACCATTATTTGAAGAAATAGGTTGTGTGATGTACAGTTCTAGGCTAGTATAAATTATTTAAACCTAGATGTGACTGCAAAACAATTAGTTAGCACAGTATTTTCTGGCAAACCAACTGATAGCAACACAGGTTTTATGTTCAAACATTCATGTATTTTTCAATATAGTGTTAATTTTGCAGCAATCAAGGCATTAGTTTCATATCAAACAACTAATATTATAAGCCTAATATTCTGTTATCAGTACCTACAAGAGAAGTCATTTAGCTAGTTTCTAGAGGCAAAGTTGGTCTATAAACCACTTCAAAACTTTTAGTTCTTAGTATCTTTGAGAATGTTTTAGTGCTGTAAAACCATATATTGCACAAATGATTATTGACATGTTTGATTTAGATTATATCCCCATAGTTGCATCAATCTAGAGGGGCCGGTGGAGGAGTATCGGGATTTTGGGTTAGGTAGGGTAGAGTATGATAAAGCAGTTCCAGGGTTTTTATATAGATTAGTACAATCATCGATATTTAATATTCATTTATCGAATACAGCGTTTATAAATCATATCAACACTTTATAGTCATAATCACAATCCATATTTTCAAATTTAAAAATAACTAATACAAACGCACACAGTGATAATTTTATAAATAAATAAATGAGCTCTAACGGATCAAACTATTAGAATTGGAAATGAAAAAACTCATAGATAATATGAAATGATAAGAAAATAAAACAACCATTTATAACAGGAATATTACGAAATATGCGTAATTATTTATATTGTTTTTTCTGTATAGCAATGATTAACGTTATCGAGAAGATGTTGAAGAATCTTCTCTAGACGACCGTTAATTCTCTTTGCAAAATACTACAGAGATGATCTGCAATGTCTGTTCTATCTTGCCTATAAAAAAAATATGTTTATTATATGAGAAGTATTTACAGTTGATAAAGTTATTGTTCAAAATCAGTATCGGTTTTAGTTATATCGGAAAGTTCTAATTGAGTAGTATCGTTTTTGTCAATATCGATATAAAAAAAACCCCCCCCCCCGGGTCTGTGTATGTTTATCCTACCGCGGTTGGAATATAAACTAAAATGGAATTTTCTATAGAGAAGTGGAGGATAACAGGATTTATCAACATTCATACTAAAAAAGGACAGGGAGTTTTATGGGAGATAGGTTACTAACTATGCTTTGAGGTTAATTTAAGAGTGTTTTTGTAATTTTGAGCACAGTTTCTACCTCAGATAAATGTCTATCCATCATTTTCCTCTGATATATCTAACTGGTTACATTCTATTTTTTAATGTATTCTATAACAATTAAAGAAATGTTTTTTTTCGTGGACACAATTCTCTCAGTGGGTTTTATGTTTCTATTTTTTTCTAATATGGCTAAAATGATTATCCAGATACAGTAAGATGGCCCATTCAAATACTTGAAGAATAATTGTTTCAGTATAACTTTGAAATAATAATCTTTTCTTTTTTTATAATTGTCATGTGTTGATAGAAAGCTAGTACTTGTAAAAATGTTGTTTTTTGTCTGTTTGCCTGCATTGTGAGGCAACAGGGATTCCAATGTTGTAATTTTAAACATTATTGAAAAGATTATTTTCTGTATGTGTACAATCATTGTTACTATGGTTATTATCAAGAGGTCGCTATTTTAAAAAGGTTTTTACTTCAGGGGACGTAAAATGTACGTTATTAGAACGAAAACAGATTTTTGACTTAACTGTGAAAAATATGTCATTGTAACGATTCAGTTCTTGTTTCTTGCTTCTCAAACGGAAGCATGAAAGTTTCCTTTTTTTGAACAGAAAACAACAATGATCATTTTCTGAATGGGAATGGTAATTTTCACTAGTAAGTCAAATAAAGTCTCTTCTTCTAATAATGTAATTTTTTTTTTTGTACCGGTAAGAAAATTCTTTTTTAAGAAAATAGTGGACATCTGGGTAATAATCAAAGTATCCAATCCTTATTCCATATTTAAACAATGAGCAAAACATTGAAATAATGTGTTTCTACTGAATAAAACACAAGGTCTTTAAAGTTGTTAAGTAGAAATCTATTCAACAACATTTTTTTCTATAGGAGTTTTGATAGTCAGTTAAAATCTATTTTTACTGTAATTGAATTATGTTTAAATTAGGATATAACGATATAATACCTAATTTAATGATTGTATGTAAGTATACAAGGTTCGTTGGTATTACCTAGAGGCCACTCTGTTTCTAGCTACTAGTTATTTCTTCTTACTATGTAATTAAAGTAGGTTTTGATTTGGTTATCTATAAATTATGTTACTAGTAGAACAACGTAAAGATAAACTTTATGAGCGCTCGCATGTTTTTCTTTTTAAAAATACATATGTACTTTAGATGGGCTAGTAACAAATTGTATATAGGGATAGAGTGTCTTCTGGATAATACCAAAGTTTCATATATGTTTAGTGGAAAGCTTCTTGTTATTATATTTTTCTTAAATTGATGTTTTCTCTGCGATCTGTTCAATGATTATGAGTTTATTTTGTGCTGCACATATGTGTTCTATATACAAATTGGTCTATATGGTTTTCCAGATTTTCCTCGACAAGCTGTGGATCAACATCAAGTAATTCCCTCTAAACAAGCAGTGATGTCACTACAGGCCAACAGTCTGCTTCTATACCAGCCAAAGTTTTGGGAGCCGCCAATCGAAACAGCAGCAGTTCTCATTCTACAGAACCAGTTAAAAAACTCCAAACTTGGCAGCAGTGTTCCAGAACAAAGACCCACAATCAAAGAGCCACAAATTACCAAGAGTTTCTTGCCGAAGCTTTTCGCACTCCAGTCATTCCTGAGATGGACCAACAGTTCCACTAGTAAAGTTATCAGCAACCAGCGTCAGCCTTGTGAGGAAGTCTTCTCCCCCGAACTCAGCGAGCGGTGCCGTAAGCCAAGGTTAAGTCTGTTGATCCGTTTAGGTGTCTTAGAAAACTTCTGTTTAAGATTCACAAATAAGATTTTAATCCTGTATTTAGTGTGGGGTTGTCTGTTAATTAAGCATGAACCTAGAATTTTTTATCCCAATTTTTTTATGGAAGGATGCTTGCCTATGTCCAATGCTAAGAACAGTCAGAAAAGGACAGATTTTTACTATCAAACTTTGTTTGAAAAGTGGGACGATTGCTTGATACATCAGAGCTAAACTAACGATACATACTTAGGTTAAGTTCCAAATGGCAAGTAAAAAAATTAAAAAAAGGCATTAAAATGGCCTATATAAATTTGAGTATGCAGAATCACAAAACATGACTGTAATTATGTAAATATCATGCAAGTCAAAAAAAGCACTTTGCAAATCAATCACAAAATTAAGTAAAACACAAATTCACCAATTAGTAATCTCAATGTAAAATATGGTAAAAGTAATTTGTACATATAGTAACATAACAAATTACGGGTACTAGATATCTTTGCTAGGCTGTCAATTTGATTCGTGCTATATTATATCTTGTGTTTGAAGATATATCAACATCAACAGCAGGATGCTAGTTCTCGGAATAATATTTTGATACACTTTAAAAATCCATACAACTGTAACATTCTGTATCCTTTAAGTCAGTTCACCTAATCATCAGCAAGGAAACCATAAATAAATAAGGTGTTTGGGTTTTGACTGTCTGCACTCTTGTTTTAGGATGAGTTATATATATGTTAATTAACTTAGTGATGTATTGAAAGAGACTGTTTTTCACAAATAGGAGTAAAAATAGTTTTTTAATAGTAGCATAGTGTTTACAACTAAATTTTTAATTCCTCCATTACAGTGTTTAGATCTTTGTATTATATATTTGAAAAAAATTTAACATGTGGTTTTTAAATGATGAAAAAAGTACCTTATTAGTTTTAAGTACTTATACTTAACATTTAGCTAATGTGCCTGTAAGTTTTAAATGATTCAGTCTGGTTATTCTATAACCTGTATAGTACTAACAAATAATGCACTAGTTATACACAATAGAAGATTTAATGGTTGTCTAAACATTTCTGTGACGTAAAATAACAGTGCCGGTTATTGTTCTAGATCATCGAACACGCAGTGGCCACGGACCTGTCTCTTCATTTCCCACACTCATACATCTCACCACTCCTCGGACACCCAAGAGACATCTAGGCTTGGGAGAGTTGCCCCAGCAAGATGATCTTGGGTATGAGATTGGCTGGACATTTTAAATAATGTTCACACAACCTAATGGTCCAATTTTTTTTGATAATTTTATAGCTATAAGTCTAATACTAATGGCAATTTAAATGTGAGTGTTATTTCTACAAAATACTGTATTTTAAAAATAATTTAATATATCTTGAAAACCATTAAAAATAAGTTGGATTTCAAGATTTTTTTAACTGTTTCTCATGTATTTTTCAATATTCAAGTCTTTGAGAGTTGTATGGTCTATTGTATGTGGCCTGTAGGAGGATTGCTGGTTAGGGTGAGTGAGAATAGCCCACGAAGAATATAAAGCGTGTTCCTGGATTGAAAATTATATCAGTATGGCAGTATATGTTGTTTGTACCCTCATATCTGGTCTCTGGCAGGGGATAGGAACGAGATGTTGGTTGGAACCAAAATGTTAGTTCTGTAATCCTAGTTATGCCTATTTTAAACATTGGGTAGAGGAGTTTAAATTCGAGGTGGAATATTTTATTCGATTTTTATCTATCACACGAAAAACACTCACTGCGTAACTAAATGCTTCATTTATTAAGTTAGTTTGGGTTTAAGCTAGAAACTCTTCTACTGAATGAATTACAATTCAGTAGAAGAGTGATGTAAACGTATTACATATGAAATTTTCAATCAGCTGATGTATAATATGGTGAATTTACCAGAATCTATCTTTATCTCTGTATAATAATATACTCATTTTAAAACTGGTAGCCTTCACCGAGGGACGAGGGTTGGCGATGGGGAGAGGTCGGTTGTGGCAGCACTGGACGTGAATCGCCCGCATTTGGTCCTTTGCCAAATCTGTGACTCTCAGACATACATCAAACTCTGACCAAAAATTATTATCTTGACATCCCGTAGAGGTAAAGTTTAGAAACGGTAATTTTTATGGTCAAATTTGTGTTGAGTGTAGCTTATTGATGTGACTCAATAAGGAATGTTTTACATCACTTAAAGTAAAGTATGGTAAGTATTTTATATATATATATATATATGTATATAATATATATGATTTATATGCTTTAGTAGAGGATTATCAATTCCAAATATTATACACACAACGAGGTTTCAAAAACTTAAAAATATGCTTTATTCAAATTACAACTCACATTGTTCAAATATATTTCAATGCAGATAAAATATAAATATTTTTGAATTTAACAATTTAAAAAGATAATGCCATAGAGTATCACTGTAGAATAATTTGTAGACTATATTATATGTTTTTCGTCAGGTTGCAAAGATGTTGTGAATTCGGGCTATTAGACACTCACAAAACAGGCTAATGTAGTTGACTATGAGAGAAGCACGGCTTTTCTGATTTGCACTCCCGCTAAACTGTACTGTCTGCTCTTTGCTTTGTGTTATAGTACAGGAAAGCTAGCTTGGATAGGAAACTGAAACCTTTTGAATTCGAATGGGAAGATCGGTGGGGTGAAAATAATTGGAATCCAAGGTATGATAACACTTTTCCTTACGACACCTGTTAAAATAGTAGTACCAAGTATATTCTGCCCCAATTTCGTTATCCAAAGCTTGTTCCATTACATAGCAAAGGAGGATTTAGGATTTGCATAGCATTATGGTACTTTTAGGTTTTAATTGAAAGTTTATGTGTGTTGGTACAACCCGACAGTACCATTTAAGTGAATTTAAGAACTCCACAGAATATGAAAAGTACTAAGTTCTGTATCCATAATTGTATCCATTGACAAATGATTCCTTTCATTTCTCTTGCAACTCTTTAAAAAATATCTGTGTTGATCCGATGAAGTACTTCATTTTTTGGTTGCTAATATTGCTCTTGAGCCAATACCATGATCACACTTTAATTTTCCCCCCCCTACCCCCCCCCCCCCCCCCCCCCCCCCCCCCCCCCCCCCCCCCCCCCCCCCCCCCCCGTATCAATTTGGAAAAAACATAAGAATGACATCCACATAATTTTTTACTAAAATTGCAAAATTTTCTGGATAGTCCGATATATAATCTTTCAGCATTCAACTTGCTAAAACAACCGATCACCAATTTTCAACAACATTTTGGTAAAAGTCCCGAATCACATCATTATGAAGATGTACTCTCAATTCGTTTTCAGGCCTGAGTTTTTCAACTCTCGACCATAAGCTGGATCGATTTAATGCTGGCTTGAATTTTCATCTGCTGGTTTTGTCCCCTCTGATATGATGTAGGTTTGTCGAAAATCACCAACCCAATAAAACTACCATTTTTTATAATCAATTGGATTTGATGTTAACGTGACCATTGATTTAATACAGTGTGGCGGTGGGGGTATTATAGTTTACTCATGGTTGGACTTCATTACTGGTATGCTATATGTGTTGAATGTGTAGATAGATTTTGAGATTTTTTGACAAAATTTTTTTTATTTGTCATAAGAAATAAGTTTTTTAGTTAATATAAAAGTAATCCTATGTTATTTTTAATACCTCAAGAATATTTACCCAAAGTTACTTAATTATCGGTTATAGTAGTTTGCACGTGGAAAGCTAACAAACAAAGTTACATTCGCTTTTATATATTAGGTTATATAAATAAATTTCCATTTTATATTTCGTTTATTTATATATAACACAGGATTTTAACTGTGATACATATCTTTAGATCTCTATTCAGTAATTTTCGGAGTCATGAATCATGGTGCAATTTTACACATAAATTAGCTTAAATTATTGTGGATGGTAATAATATGGTTATGTCTTACACGCTTTAAAAAACCATACTATTACAAGTTTATAAAAATCTAGGGAAAGCTTACAAAAAAACAGATACACCAACTGACAGTTGACAAATCTTTTGTGAATAGAATAGCAGGTGGAATAGCACTAATCAATAAGGGCAATTTGGAGTTTTGATAGTCTGGATTTATGCTATGAATGGCAAATACCATTTAGTTACATGACAACTAAAAACTTATCAATTCAAATTACTTATTCAAACAAAGATCAAATGGCGAGTTCTGTATGTTTCGGTTGTGTAGCAGTGATGGGTCTTGGCACACAAATTTGTAATATGTAATGTGCTCTGCAATTTAAGGGGTTTAAGAACACCAATGAATTGATGGTAATTTTAATCGGAAATAATCTTAACCTGGATTACAAAGGAAAGTACACATCTAGTTGGAAAACATGTCACTTTACCTTTAATTATTTTGACATGATTCAATCCATCCATTTATTCTGATTGGCCTGAACCTTAATCTAGTGGCATTGCCCCATGGTCAGATTGGAATGTAAAGAGGAAAAAAGAAACAATTTACCTATATTTTTAGTGGTTCTCTCACCGTTTTGTTCCTTTGAACTGATTCTTGGTGCCGCACACTTTTGTTGAATGCCGGCGGAGATGTAAGCTCTTCACGTTGCTTCGTGACAAACACTTCCCGCAGGTCTCCGTCACTCACGGGTTGCAGCGTCGCCACACTACAATGGACACAGTCGGGGTTACAGCAGGTTCAGTCACTGTGTTTGCAGAGTACAGCAGTGTAGAGATGGTCATTAGTCACAAGTGAGGCAGTCCTTGACTTCAGTTTAGATTGCTGCAATGTGGTGGGGGAAGAGAATTTCAATACCTTCCCTTAAGGGGTACTGTCAGATTTTGGTTGCATTAAAATTTTTGTATTTAATAATGTCTAAGTCAAAGAGTTTTATTTCATTGATTATGACTAAATTGAAATAGAAAAAATATTTAATTCTTAATCTAATTTACAATTTATTTGTAATTATGTGCCCCCACTTTATATCTTGCCTAGATTGCTCCACCTCACATTTAAAATTTTGTTTAATGTATAAAAATAATCGTTGGTGCCAATTAAATAAATTCGTTTTATAACTGTTACTGATATGCTTCAGGCAGTTTCATGCAGTTGTAAATTTGGATTGAAAACGTTAATCCTATCTTTGCCAAGTTATGTTGGTGGAAGATTATCCTCTTCATGATATAATGTTTGGGGATATGAATCCTGGTGGAAAATCGGGCAAGTTTGGTTTAGCAAAAATCAAACATAGGTGATATGTAAAGATTGATGCTGGGGCTAAGATTTTATAGTGTGTGCACAATGGTTTTCAATGTTCTTGAGGTGCTGGCTCTATACACACTGTTCTTAAATTCTTTCTCTGAATCGTTTAGATCCTATTAATTGCAGATAGCAGTTGTTCCACAAGAATAAGCTATAGCTAACTGTGTGGTTTAGTAAAATCATTTGGTCTTAGTCAACTGACGGCTTATATAAGAGGTGGTGACTGGAGGAACAGCCCCTTACCCATACCACACTAGAAAATTCTTTGAGAAGAAACCTTTGTATATTGGAGTGTAATTTTACAACATACTACCAGATGAACTCAATGAGTGAAGAATTAAAAGCGACTCAAAGAAAAAAATTCACCAATGGCTATTGGATTGACCCTGTTTAAAAACCTAAAAGCGTTTTTAATGAGCTGATGTTATTTTATGTGTATGTTGTACTAACACTTAATGTGTTTCTTGCTGATGTTGTAAACATTTAAACTTTTTTCATTTAATTGTTATTGACTTGATACCATTTCAAATCTTGAAGATGTTGAAAATTAAGATATCTCTCTCTCTCTAATAATTAAGTTATTTCAAAATAAAATGTTTTAGAGTTTATATTTATTCTAAAACTGTTGTCAGAAGCACTTTCATGGCTTAGACTAAATCTTAGCTGTAACCTCATGTCAAAGACTTCTGTGGAAAACACTAAATAAAAGAGTAATATATATATGTTTATACTGTATATAGCTGTTAGTACCAGGAAACAATTAAACAAAATGCTATGATAGGTCACAAAGCATGCAGGGAGTCTTAGTTTTTAGTAAATAAAGCAAAATGGTAATCTATTGCCAGATTTAAATTATTTTCAGGTTTTATGCTCTTAGCTGCAGCCTGCTGCCTTGCTAAGGTCACAGAGATATGAAGATTTAATATTTGTCCAAAATCACTTAAAATTAGAATATCAGTCCCTGAAAATGTAATGGCAATTAGGTTTTGTAATTTAATTTCATTATTTATCATTTACTTTAAGCTAATTTTTAAAAACATTTATGCTTCCCTGTATACCGGAGGTAAGCCTAGAGTTAACGTACTTCACCCATTGCTTAGTTGATTTTACCAGTGGTTTACATAGTCCAAAATGAGCAAATAATCTGGCTGTTAGCATTAATAAAAAAATCGTACTTTAAGACATCCACAAATTGAATTTTGCTTTCTACAGTAAATAAGCAGCATTTTGTATTTTTAATACATGCCTATAGTAATAAAACTAAAGTAAAATAAAATTATGTAACTGTATCAATGTTAGGTTGGAACATTTTCAGTGTACTAATGTTTCTCAAAACTCATATTTTTGACTACTCAAATTCATGTCTTTTTACAATTGATCAAGTCTTGGAAAGCACCTATTGTCGCCTATGCTTAATCCAGCTCTGTGGTGTGATACAGTTCTATCATTTCAATGTTGGGATTTGCACAATGGGCTCAAAAACTTTGATTGCAAAACGTATAGGAGAAATAGAAGACATACTACTGATTCCTATACTGGTACAATAGTCCTTCTACGGAATTTTTGAATAATAGTTCTTTTTTGCTTTCCACTTTTTCGTAAAGTCGAGATCCAATGGCTAAGCCCTCATCAAAGTGTACTTCATTCACAATTAATTTTAAGATAACTTATTTAAAGTATTTTTTTCATTTTTTGAGCCTTTTTTGAGAAGAAAGGAAGTAAGCAAGAAAGAAGAATAGAAGTGGGTAGACGAGCTTAAGCATATTGCTGATGAATTCCAAACTGAACTGGAGAATAGATTTAAGGACCTGGAAGCCATGGAGAACAATGAAACAGTAGATGCAAATGGTCTAATTTTAAGGAGTAGTTCTGAACACAGCAGAAGAGCGTAATGGGTGAGTAGGAGGAAGAGAAACAAAAAACCATGGTTTGATCAGGAATGCGAGCAAGCTCTGACAAGACGAGTTAAACGGGAAATAACGTGGTTTTGAATAGTACTGGGTAGATGATAGAGAATAGTATAATGAAGCAAATAGGGAGGCAAACAAGTTGCTGAGGCGGAAAAAAATTGTACTGTATGTGCAGAGTATTTGCTTGAAAGGTCGGAGGTAGAGTTTAAGTCTGCAATTAACGCTTAGGGACGGCCGAAATGGTTATTGATTTGTGGCGGCTTATAGAGGGGGTTCGCCGTTAGTCCACAGTGGGGCCGGTGATGGGGAGTGTGGGTGGAAAAAAACAGTATATGGTGTAGTGTTGAGGTGAGCAGCAAGGACCAGAGAGGAAAGTTACATAATTTGTGATAGAAAAGAATTGTGGAGGATAATTACAGAGAAATACTTTTGCCGAGCTTACTTAAATGTAGAAGTGGACCCAATCTAAGAGTAAGGACTCGAAGAGCAAAAGTTGGGGGGATGACGGGCATAGGCAACTATATAGAACGCCACCTAGAAAGACTGAAGTAAAGGAGGATGCACGTCTTGCGCGGATATAGGCCTTACATAAGCTACCGGCGGAAAGGATGTGAATTAACAGCAGGAAGGTTGAAGTATAGGAGGAGGAGAAATATTTGTGTGGGATATATCGAGGGATTCACGATTATACGGCGGAGGTGGGGAGGAAATGATAGAAATGCCCAGCCTGAATGGCAAGATAAGCGAATAATAATACCTGATGTACAACAAAAGGGGGGGGTGATGTGCATGTTCAAGTCGGCTATTGTAAAGTGGAAGAGAGCTCTGGTGGTAATCTCATCATCTAATTGAATAAATTAAAAGATAAAGACCATAATTCTCTTCAAATATGTATCACCGTTTTTAGAAATCATTCAGATTAAAACAAATTAGCGCAATACATTATAAATTTTAATCTTAAATGAGCTAACATTTACTAATTTAAAATAATTTTTAATATTTACACCAGAATAAAATGCATGAAAGATTTCTCTCAGACACATTTAAGTATGTAATTCTCTTGGTAATCTTTATACCTTTTTATAAAATATTTGACAATGGATTCTAAAACCTTTGGCTATGTTGAAGAAGATAATTGTAAACTGATTCTTTCTGTACACTTAGAGTACTGAAGGGATTTAATACATAAATCACAAGTTCTTTCGGCTTCGTCCATAAAACATACGAAAGTTATTTGTTGGTCAAGATAAGTAAGAAAATAAACTCATTGTAAAATTCATTAAAATTGATAATCCTTTTAACTGCAAATGGAACTGTTCCATTGTATTTTCTGTGGTTAATTATCGCGAAATCTAAAATGTAAATTGCTTTGATTACGAAGAATAATCAAAGAACAAACTTTGAATTGTAAATCATTAAAGTAAACTCATCTATAATTCCTTATCTCAATCCTGGTCTTCGTCAGCGTACTCCGGTGTAGATTGCCCGCGTACTGCGTGTTAACCAAGTTAAAACATTACAACCAACAGTGAAAAAGGTCCTTGTCCTTGCCTTTATAACCGTGTGTCCAACAAATTTTGTAAATAACAACTATTAAGTTTATCAAAAACTTTTGCATTACCTGTTTCTTTGTTGTTTCTATGGATATTTAAAATATATTAATATGTACATTGTTGTATTTTCCATCTTTCTTTTTAATGCTTTTCATCTTCACTTGCTTGTTTACGTCATGACTACTATTAATATTAAATCGATTTCTTATCAGAATACCCGAACAGATACATACTATAGAGTAAAACATGTTTTATTGCTCGTCTTACATTTAACGTCAAAGTGATAATTTATGATAATTTAGATCCAATATTCAGGAACAATACTCGATATGTCATGTCATTGCTAAATAGTATATCTGCAACGAAAAGAACCTTCTTAGATTTGAATTTTCACTTTGATGTATCTAACTTAAATGGTCTACATAACATTCTATGCAGACCTGTAGCATTCTTTACAGTTGTAAAGTTTCCTTAGAGCAAATAACTTATTATATAGCTATAAATTATTAAATAAACAATACATTATTTGAAAAGTAGGTTAGAGGAGAATGGAGGACTACATACTATTACTTTTAATTTTGAAATAGTTTACGCCGATCTGCTTGTACTAATCAAACACCTGTAGGGTTGTAGTACTGGATTTAATTAACTTTCTATACTCATTGCATAGTTGTCATTGATTACTCTCCTGTACTTTAACAATAATTAATTAACAATAATATTTTACAATATACGTATCATGGTAGAGACTTTTGTAATTTCTCCATAAAAAACTATTATATTTTATTCTAACACAGTTGTGTGATATCTCTTTGTATAACTATATCTACAACCCAGCAGGGATTACTTCTGGCTGTTTTATACCTTTCCAGTTGAACTTACCACTAGGCACAATAATAACTGATGTGTTCACTTAAATCTCGCCAACCTTATGGATGTCCAGAAGCGACACATCATTAACCGCAAATGTCAAGATTCTTGGGGTCAGCTTAATTTGACAGTTCTAAGTCCTATTGTGGGCAGATGCCTGTTGGAGTTAGTAAGGTTCGCTTTCAAAAGTCACAGGTTATTTCCTGCCTATACAAAAGGGGTGTGCCACCCCCTACCTGCTTTGACTGAAGAGGCCGGTTCAAAGCTGGCCTCCCCCTCTTTCGAGGGGACGTGAGATTACTACCTAAATTATTTTTTATAGATCTCAATAGGAGGCGGTCCCTACCCTAACCGTACCCTTCAAAAATTAACCTTTCACTCCAGAAGAAGCGCAAAGTTCCTTATAGGACTAGGTTTAAATTTTTAAGCTTCTGTTTTCCTAAGAGTATAACTATATTTATATTAAATGAGTTTAAAAATCTTGATTTTTACGCCGTTTCGGCCTTGAATATGACTTTAATGTATATTTGCAAAGAACGTGAAACCTTTCTTCACATGTATAATCTATTTCATGAGAAACCGCTCTCTATCAATAAAAAGTCTTGATATTATAATTTTATAGCATACAATATTAAACTCTCAGATATGACCTATTAAATTTAAAAAGTGAGACTCTTGGCTTTTTACAAAAATAAAGCGCAGTCAAAATCTTATTGCACACCTTTTCTACCTACTTATTTTTGAACGTTAAACTTAGATCTAATCAATTCACAAATTTTATTTTCCACACATGAAGATTATGATCCTGCGGGATACTGTTAGTTTATTATGAGAATATGAAGTAGGTGATTTAAATATTAATCATCAGCAAAGTCATGTTTGAAAGCATACATAAATTTTATGATTGCTCATAAAACTATAATGTATTTGCAACCCCCGAAGTTTTATGCCACTCAACTAGGTTTACTTGTACGTAATTTTGCTCTCCTAAGATATTTCTAGTGGTAAATTCAAGTATTTTTACAACCCATATAACTATTTATTACCTCACCCGTCTCGAGATAAGGATAGATTTTCCTTTGCAGTTAAAATAACGTGTACATTAAAACCTACATCTCGATAATTGTTTTCTTATAAGCCTCAAAAAATTTACTTTAAAAGAACTCTGAAAATAATGTAGTCGGAATTTTAGTGCTTCTGGCCCCAGCCAGCTTCCAGTTTAAGGGTAGTTTCTAGACTATGAGCTCCAGCTTTTAGGGAGCTGCTTTTCTCTATGAGATTTCAATCACGGGAGAGCAACTATGGAATTTCCCAGCCTGTAAGAGCGTTCATCCTCTAGAGAGCTGCCTGATCTCCTGCAGTTACCTGTCTTTGGGAGGCCAAAATCCTTGGAACTCTCACACCTCTACCAGCTCCTAACCTGATACTACAGGCGGCTTCTGAAGAATTAAAATTTTGACACCTCTCATTTCTGTTTCAGCTCCTGCTTCTCTTGGAGTTTCTGGGATCTTGGTACTTCCGGTGCCTAGTAGCGCATGATATTTGGAACTTAGACGTCTCTAACATCTCTCAAATTTGAAAGGTGTTAGCTTCTGACAGTTCACGATCCAGGAAGGTTTTGGAAGTCTCTAGGATCTCCCGGCTAATGGCAGATCGTAAAAATTTGTTGGATATTGAGAATTTTTAGATTTTCATATATTCCACAATGCTTACTGCTATTTAAAGAGAATTTTCTTTGGATGTGGCTCATTCTTGGCTCTGAGAGGTGACTGGGTGATCACGAGTACCAGGCGTTCATGTTTAGAGGTCCTTAGCCAAATACTACTCTAACTAACGGACTGGTTTTTGTAAAGTGTTGTTGCTTGAAACACACGATTGTTTAATGCTAAAAATGTAAAAACATTCATTCCAAATCATTCTAAAGTTCCAAAAGCCGTGCAGGCCTGTTTTCAAAAGTTAACAATTGCTGCATCTCCCAAGCCTCTAGATATGGAAAATTATCTGTATAGTGTATGTCAAAATGTGAATTTACCAATAGCCTCGTACTAAGAAAGGGAGGACCACCACACTGCAAAGAACAGGTCGACGATTCCTGAAACGCTTGCTCTCGCAGGCTTGAGTTCATCTAATGAACAGATATAAAATTGATATAAACATTTCCCGAACGCGCAAAACATTTCCAACTCGTTTTGAAACGCTGTTTAGTGTCACACACTTTACATACTTTAAACGAGTTATTGATAATATATTGAGAGGCCATTACGATCATTTGAATGGATACCTGAGTGAAGTCGGAGTATTTGGTGATGAATGAATGAGAATGAGCAAATAAATGGCTATTTGAGAGGGTTGTGTTATGAAACTCTCAGTTTAATTTTAATTTATTGCATTTCTATTTAATTTAATATTCTCTGCAATGAAGATTTGACTCTTAACTACTATTGACTATTTGTAACAAGGAATATTTAATAAAGTCAATATAACTATTATTCCTGAATTCAGCTTAAAAAAACTGCTATTTTTCTGTATACTCTTTAGATCTCATCTGACAGACGTTCACTCCTGATTCCATAATCCAAATCTGATAACGTTCCGATTTCAGACGCCGCGCTAAGCGGAAGGTGAAATTAAGCTGAACTCAACATTCGCTGGCTTATATCAGTTATTTTATTTAATAAACAAGTTAAAATTAATTCATTTAAGGATTCCTAGTATTTAGCAGTAAACATAAACAAATCTTTGCTCATTGTTAAAATACAGCTTACTAAGAAATAAAATTACGTCTGTAAAACATAGGTATGGCAACAGGATAACTTTTTTAAAATTAAATGAAAACATTTAAAAGTTATAAGCCACATATAATATTCTTATTGTCTTTTGGTAGTACCATGGCGATTTCAAATTTAGAGAATTAATTTTCAGGTACTAGGTTAAGGTACGTCATATAAAAATAAAACAAATAACCGAACTAAATTAACATATGTGTTTTAACTACATCGGTAGCTACATTTATTGCTTAATTTATGTATAAAAAACTACTTATATTTTTAAATAAATCTTTTAAAATTACAAATGTTATGCTAAAATATGTTTGTCATTAATTAGCATATCAGGATTTTTTTAACTTTTGTAATTTTTCAAAATGTTTCTAAATTAGACATTAGGTAAATTCTTTTGGTTATGTGTAAATTTCAATAATTTTTTATATTTTGTGCATTTATAGCCAGTTTTATTTAGATTACCGCCAAAATTTATTTTGATCATTTGATGTATCAGTTATTTTGCTTGTTCCTTAAATAATCTAATTTCGGAGGTTAGTACTAGTATAAATACTACATACTACTAGTATGTAAAAAACAGATCTAAATTCATATGAAGACTTGTTCTATTAGAGAAAAATAGTAAACCATTTAGACCTGAACGCATTGGGTACGGGGTTTAACAATAGCCCAAAAACTTGACTACCATTTCTACATTTTTGTCATTAAAGATACATTACTTAGGCAGTTTCTCAATCCACTAACCAACTCAGTAACCAAGATCAGTTATGCAAATATCATCCTCCTTTATATCACATTATTTTCCATAATGTTTCACACGCATATGTATTATCTGAAATATTTTTAATTCCGTATGCTATTGTGTTATTTACTGCAGCTTGCAAATTATTATTAATAACTAGAACTATCATGAATTTAATATGTGCGTGTTATTGTTATTTTAGAGCTAGATCTTCATTTGACAGGAGTAAATTTGAAAACAATAGTTAATCATTAAAATACGCTAGCTGAAAAAAATGCATATTTATAAATTTATATTTAGTTCTATTTAAAGCGGCAAAACCTCCGGAGTTTTTTAGTGAATATATTGATGTAAAAAGTTTCTTATAAGTCTCTGTAACCGCATCAGTCCATCTTAGAGTACACTATATTGTGAGTGTCAAGAAGAATATTATTGATAAACTATTCTCCCTGGACTCTTTTGTTACAGAGAGGATTAATAACAGCTAGAACTAAGGTTAATAACTTGCCTATACAAAAATGAAGATAAATTTGGTAAAATCCTTGTATAATACGAAAGAAATTAAATGGAATAATCGACAAAATATATCAATGCTCATTATGAACTGTTCTAGTGTTTTATTGAGTTAAATAGATGTTTAAAGTATGATGTAAAAATGCTTTGGTAGGAAGAAATAGTGAGAGGCAAAATTTTTATGTCTGAATGTTAAAAAATTACTCAGCCATGTGAGTCCTGGTCCTGCCTCTGGCCATCGCATCGTGTTAATATGCATGCTTCTCTGAGTGCTATTAGATAAATGGCTACTAAAAAGTTGCGATTGATAAAATAAATATTTTAATTTTATGCCATTGTAACTATACGTGTTTTGGTGCGAGGAAAAGAGAGTCTCAGCACTCAGATTGCAACAAAATTGGCCAACGCACCCTAAAATTATGAAAAATCTAATTTTTTTAATACAGTAAAAATACTTAGTGATAAAAATAAAATCACGTAAAAAGCATAGTGTTTGCTTTATACCTTATACTCCGTCAGAGCTATGTGCGTGCACACAGAAGCGATGCTGTGTGTTATTTATCAATGGATGTGATTTTCAACAAAAATTTTTATATTCTTTACATTATTTGTATAAACTAAATTAAATTTAATTACATATGTTTCGATGCTAAAGCTACAATTAATCTAGTGTCACATTTATGAAGAAACACATAATTAGAGTGATTGGAAGTCCTGAACTTGTAATACTACATTAATGTTTTGTACTATAACGCAGATTTGTTTAGGTGAGGTAAATACCTGTAAAACCTAGGTCACGGTCACTATACAGCTGCCGAAAGAAGGTTTATATAAATGTGGTGCTGTAATAACTGTCAAGAATGCAATCTTGAGATACCTTTATTTAATATTTGATATTTATGTGAACAAAAAAATTCAATACACACGTATACAATACAAATAACTTTTCTGGCAATGGAATGTACGAAATATATCAATAAAAGGAGAATGAAACTCATATCTCTCCCCCAGTAGATTGTATTTCTGCTCTCTCTACCAATTACTACCCGTACTTTCTCGGATAAATTCCCAAATTAGCACCGGTATAACAGTTTCAAGTTAATTATATAACAGTGGAAGAGGAGTACGGCACATTACGTCGTGTAACAGGCTTCGCTGCGGTTAAATTTACATTTATATGTATTATTTTTTAGATGCCCTGCTTGCACATATACTGACAGACAAGGGTAGAGAAATTAAATTGATACAGAAAACTCGTTTACGTTTCTTATTCACTTTTGTCCTTTAAATTAACGAACAAAACAAAATATCAAAGGATTAGAAAATGAAGCCTAATCGTGTTTCTACATGTGTTTTGTACGCCTGTACAATGGAACTTGTGATGGCAAATTTTACATAAAACAGTAAGTTTTGTCATACTACATGTTATGTTTTATATATTAAATGTTCTGTTAAATATATTGGTATGGGTATAATCGTGAGTGATGTCCGGTAATGAATTTTACAGCGGAGAAGGCAAATGAAATAGTAGAAATTGCGTTTAAGTAAGTAATATAACTTTTCTATAGCAGTTTATTGCGTATTTATACACAATTAAGTTACTTTGTTACGGGTATTCAAATTATGATAGTGTACAAGTTTGCCACGCCGAGTGTATCATAAGAGGGTTCGCCCAGGTTATATACAATATTTTTAATGTATAGTTCATTTCACTGGACTTAATGTATAACAATGTAACATGTAAATTTCATATGATAATATTCAGTTTGTTCACAAATTTATTTGTTCTGCAGTTTTCTACTTCTATCCCGGTCTGACACCAATATAGAAATGTTCTTTAATGCTCAGCGCAATCCCCTTGATTGACTATCAACATCATTGAACTCAATGTTACTCATTTACAAATTAACCTTTGTGTAAAAGTTCTATTTAAATAGGTTAGTTTGTTCTCGAAATACGGTGTGCAAAGACAGAGTCTGAAATGACATTTGTACAGCCTTCGGTAAATTTATATGAAGGGGTTCCGGTAACTTATTAAAACAAGCTGAAAATGTAAGATCTATTAAATAGAAGGTATATTTCAAACTCAGTCACTATTCTGCAAGCTTTATTCTTTATATTTATAATGAATCATGATTTATTCAACAACACGGCCACTGATATTACACAAACGAATCTACTGTACTGCTTGTTGGCGGAGCATTAGAGAATCCCATTACTCGAGGGAATGGAAAATATTTATTTATATATTTGAGAACGAACCAAGTTATTAACTGTCATTGTTTTATAGATGTTTTTACGCAAGCGCTTCAATGATAATGTATTTATGTCACTCCATGGGATCTGCGTGGTTTACATTTTAGTCTAATGCGTAAACATTATGACAATAAATAAGTAAAATGATGATAAAATAGTAAAATAAATGGATTTATAAACGAAATGAGTAAAAGCGCATCGCATAACATTTAATTTTAATAAAAATAACACTAGAATGCAATCCTCTTAAAATAAAATTTTACCAAAATCCAGCACAAAAGATTATTACGGGTATATTCCATCGTATCCGATGCGTGTTGTTGTATAAAAACAGAAACACCACGATTGAGAAATAACTTGAGGTTAGAGAATCTTACAGAACTCTTCAATAAGACTTTGGGAAGGTTCTTGGATCATCTACGATATTAATGTAGTTTCGTATAATAAGGTTTATAAGTGAAAACTAAAAAAATTACCGCAGTGGAAGTTTTAATAGAACGTCACAGGAATGTAAACGAGCGAGTGCTGCATTCGGTAAATTACATCGAGTGATGTAATTTACTCTTTGTCGCCTCAACTGTTTGTAAGAGAGCAGTTTCAATTCAATTATTTATACAATTTTCTTCGCTATCTTTATCCATTAACCTTATAAACTGATTTTCTCGCCCTCTACGTAATAGTTTTACAAAATTGAACCATTAAAATTTAGTTCTTAATATTTTATTTTACATTGGGTTTCATATTTTGTGTCATATAACTAAAAAACATGTTAATATTTATCATATAGTCACGTAGCTGTTACAAATGTAATTCAGGAATAATTAGGATAAAACGTTATTCAAGTATGTCTATAAAACTAAGAGACAATTCAAAATTCAAATATAAATGTTACTTCTAATGTTAGAGAAAACTACCAGAGACAGTCAAAAGTATGCCAATACCAGAATAAATTCTTCTACAAAAACATAAAGTCACTTTATCTCGTGGCTCTACCATAAAGCATCGCTTAAACTCAGGTAGATAATCGGACTACGGTCTACTCTTAACTCCCTGGCAGGCCTCATCTCGAATTCAATTAATCACTTCATTTTCTCTTATTCCCGATTGGCGTGGAATATCATTTATTGTGAAAAATCCTGGATTGAGGTTTTATATTTGAGCAAAACTACCCTTAAATTATGAAATATATTTTAATATAATTGCATTAGGTTTTAAAAATTTTCGTAATAAATCAAAGTAATACATATAATAAACCAAATTTAAATATTACTATAGTTTAAATTGACACAAAAGCAAAGCAGTAAAATCACAGTATATTTATGAATAAATTCTGCACCAGTTATTGATGTATGTGCTTAAGTAGATGAAAACAAAATAAAAAAAAACTGTATTTTGATTATAACATAAATATCTTGATTTGCTAAAGCTTCTAAAATTATTGACAAACATCCATATCCACCAACCTGTATTATAATTAGTGTATAAGTTGCAATAAAGTTATAAACTTAATTTATATATTAATAATAAGTGGTGAAAGCAAAATCTTCAAATAGTAATTTATGACAGAATATATCTTCAATTCTAAGAAGTCGTTAATAACAATTTAATCTCGTTACTGCTACTTGTTTAACGCAAACGTAAACGTATAACCTGAACTCTTTATTAGGTTTCGATGTAAAATCTACCATTTATTGAGTAATTTAGCAGCATTGTAGTTATTAGTTAAAATTTAATAAAAGAGGTCCTCCTGTGCTCCTAATAACAATTAAACGTATATTTATATTCCAAAATAAAGCAATAAAATTTAGTTTTATAACTACTTTTATATTTTTGTGGTTAATCTCGTTACTTTTAAATATTAGTTTAAAAATTCCTATATTTAAGTAAATAATTTTCCAAGTAATCATTTCACTTTTTTTCTCATATGTATGAACTGATATTATATCATTTGGAGAGTATATGGAAAATGAATGTAAATTTTTTCTGCACTTTTAAATACCAAAAAGGATATAAAACCATAACAGATAATATTTCTCCTCAAATCTGTATAATATTTTATTTAATTATTGAATGTAAGCAATTAAATTTAATTTAGTTATGAATTTTTATTCTCAAGTCAACTGGCATTCATTAATTTAAAATTTATTTTCCATATTGCACTACTATAAAATGCCTGAGTGTTATCTCTCACACATATTGAAATAAATAGTGCTCCAAGTTATCATTACATTTTTTATATTATATTTATGAACTGATATATCATTTGGACAATATATATAAAATGAATGTAAACTGATTCTTTCTGTACACTTAGAGTACTGAAAGGATTTTAAAGCATGACAGAACATATATCTCCTCAAATAATTTTAATATCGTTATTTAAGCATTAAGTGTAAGCAGTTAAATGCAAATAAGTTATGAATGTTATTCCTAAGTCAACTAGCATTCAATAATTTAATATTTTGTTTTAATATTGCACTATTATAAAATGCCTTAGTGATATCTCTGAGACATATTGAATAAAATAATTCTCCAAGTTGTCAGTTCACTTTTTTATATGATATGTATTAGCTGATATTATATATTTTAGTTCTATAATATATAGAAAAGGAATGTAAACTGATACTCTCTGTAATTTTGTAGGACTTAACTATCAGATATATATCATTATATCTTATGTATAAATCAGATTCAAAATAATGTCGTTTAAAAAGGGGAGATGGACGTCAAAAATAAAAAATATAATTTTTTTTATTGCATATTATTATTATTTGGAGTTTTCTGTACAATTTGGTATGCTAATTGTGTATGTATGTATTTATTTTGAATCCAAAATCGTGCATAACATAACTCACTACAAGACAATTTTATTGGATCTAGGTCCTTGCAAACCAAAGTTGATTCACTGGTTATAGTACACAATTATTCTGTTGTAACAGCATTTATATTTTGTAGGTCTGTGACTTTTTCTGTAGTTGTTATTAACAGCTGTTATTAGCAGACCAAATAAACTTTGTTTTGGTGATTCATTTACATTGTTTGTTTTTTTTGGTTATTTTTGAAAGTTAGTAAGTTATAGCTCATTCAAGATGACCAAAAGTAAGAAACTGTGGAGAAAAACGAAGTTTCCGTGGCAACCAGTTTTCAAAATCAAACCGTGTTTTAGGCTTAGATTGTGTAGCACACACAAGTGATAATCCTAGGCCTAGTACTAGTGACAGTGACAGAGTTTTCTGTAGATGTTAATTGCTCTAAATTAGACAGTGAAGTAGGCCTAGTTAGCAATCCTATTTCAGTATCTAAACGGAAAACTTGCAGAGACTGTTTTAGATGATAGTGAGGGTGATAGTAATGTTATAGTAAGTATACAACCTTTTGTCTTCTGCTATAATGCAATGTTGTGTCTGCAAAAATTATAAAAATTCAAAAACACTTTACGTGGAAGAAAATGTTTCTCTTAGGAAGGGTCTGGCATGCAATTTAGTTATCTCTTGTAATTTTTGTGCCTCTAAGTTTCCTTTTTACACTTCAGACAGTACAAATAAATTCTTTGACATAAACATTAGATGTGTATACGGCCTCAGAGCCATAGGCAAAGGGAATGTTAGTAGTGAACCGTTGTTTGGGCTGCTAAATCTACCTAACCCACCAGAAAAATTTTCAAGATACAATGATGTACTACTGAAACCTCTAAAAGAAGTAGCCACTGAAACAATGATTTCAGCAACTGAGGAGTCTGTAAGCCTAAATCTTTGCACAGAAAATGAGGATGAAGTAGGCCTACCTAGTCGTGATCTTAGCGTAGGGATTGACGGAACGTGTCAAAAAAGGGGGCATACGTCACTCAATGGAGTTATTTCTGTTTCAAGTATAGATACCAGTAAAATAATAGATGTAGAAGTACTTGCAAAATACTGTCATTCATGTGCTACAAAAAGTAAATCTCCCCATAAATGTAAGAATTTTTACTAGAGCGAGTGGAAGCATGGAAGTAGCAGGTGCCCTCAAAGTTTTCGCCCGATCTGAGGCCTCGAGGAATGTCTGATATAAATATTACTTGGGGGACGGTGATTTGAAGGGGTTTCATTAAGTCTTAGAATCAAAGCCTTATGGTGATGATTTTATAATTGGAAAATTGGAATGCGTTGGCCATGTCCAAAAGAGGATGGGGTCTTGGCTGAGAAAATTGCGACGTGATTATCGGGGAAAAAAAAACTTGAAGATGGCAAAGCTTTGGGTGGAAGGAAAGGTAGGTTGAATGATTCTGCAATTGAATCTTTACAAAATTACTATGGACAAGCAATAAGAAGGAATAAAAAACATTTTAGATAGCATGAAAAGAGATGTGTGGGCGACATTCTTCCATAAAGCTTCTACAAATGCAAAACCGCAACACAACCTCTGTGATATATCGTGGTGTAAGTATTTGCAAGCACTTGATGTACCTAACCTAACCTATGACCACAACAATTCCTTGGACCCAGCAGTGATTGATGTAATCAAGCCAACTTATCAGCATCTAGCTAACCCTCAACTTCTGAAGAAATGTCTTCATGAGAAGACTCAAAATGTCAACGAGATTTTCAATTCAGTTTTATGGACGAGAATTTTAAAGGCAAATTTTGTAGGGTTGAAAACTCTAGAGTGTGGCACATATGATGCTGTGATGACTTACAATGAAGGAAATAAGGCTAGGGTTAAGGTGTTAGAGAAAATAGGTATAAATCCTGGGAAAAACTGCACTGACATCCTTAGTAAGCTAGATTTCCAGCGTGTTTTAAAAGCAGAGACAGCAAACGAGCCTGATAAGAAAATGGCAAGAAAACATGCTAGGATGTTAAAGAAGAAAAAGCAAGATTAAGAAGTAAACCAGCATGACACAGACTACAAACCTGGGATGTTTTAAGGTAAATTAAAACTCATTTTTCATAATCAGCTTGTTTTTTTGTTTGAATTTTTACAGTTTCCGTGAGTTTCCCGAAAAACGCAATTTTTGTTATAAATGACCCATTATCTCAGAAACTAGTAGAGCTACAGTAATGAAATTTTTACAGCATGTAGTTTATGATGTAATACACAACCCCTAACTACTTTTATTGAAATATAATAATAAACTTTGAAAATATAAAATGATTTCTTTAAAAAAATTTGAATTTGTTTTTAGGAAAAAACAAATTTTTTTTACAGTAAGTTTTTGAGTGATTTAGATACAATTGGTAGGGTGTATGTATAATTAGGCCTAAAATAATAGGTTAAAATCTTAGCTGTCTACCTTATATACTTCCTTAGATAATGGGGCATTTATATTACCAATTTAACATAGGCGAGATAGGGACGTCCATCTCCCCATCCATATCTTGGAAAATATAAAACCGATTCTGCATGCAAGCTTTAAGTACATGGGTAACTAAAATCAGCCCAAAGCACAAATGTAACCGAAAACGTACCATAGCTATTACTGATAACGTACCACTGGGATTCCTTGTGTATAGGAATCATCCTGTGATATAAAAGTAATGAAATGATCAATAAACATTAATTTCTGTTTTATTTAAATCACGTACCTTTTTTATAATATATTATTATATGTTTATTATTTATTTAGTTAATAATATATGCACTGATGTAGTGATTTATTGTGTGATAAATTTTCGATATTAGTAAGAGATAGAGAGAGCGGAAAGTATGATCTATAAATAATAAAAATAGCTCACTGTAGGTCCTGGTCCTCTCTCTGAGCCAAAAATCGTGTTCCTTGTTCGGCGCGCTTCTCCGACGTGCTGCGATTAGGTTGACTTTTAAGTATACTACTGAACAGTCCAAAATATTGAAAATTTCTGAAATTTTCTATTGTTGTTTCCATGGATATAAGTAATTTAAATTAGGATTGCTGTAGGAGACATAACAGGTGAGTTCTTTTAAAACAGTGTCAGTTTTTTCCGAAAGGGACGTTCTTATATAGACAAAACCACAAGATCTCTATGTATTTATGTTATAGGCCAAACATTTACGAGTAGAAGCTAACAGGTTGGAAGTTTTGTAAAAATTATGAAATTTTTCCTCCAAAAATGAAATTGATCTTCATCCAACACTAGCTTTGGTCTGCTAATAAAAGAAGTAAAAATCTATGAAGCAAAACGTTTATCTAAAGTAATAATTTAATATAAGTCCAGCAGTCAGACACGTAAGTGATAGTTATATCACCGTCAGCCAGCAAGATGAAAAGACTAAATTAGCCTTTTTCAGCCTAATATTTGTACCGATATTGTCAAACATTCCAGATTTTATATTATTATAAAGAGTGACCTACGTGTAAAATAAGCTATTATACTAATCCTTATGTTTTACTCTAACATTGGAGTCATTAATATTTATCACCGTTCCCTAGTCTGACATGCACTAAGGGTTTATATCAATTAATTAATCAGTACCACAAACCGTGCAGCAACAAAGGGGACTAGCTGTGGATTGGACACTTCTATTAACTTCTCGAACAAGTTTTTTTTTGTACTGTAACTAACTTTAATCTAAATAAGGACTATAATCTGACAATTTTTACAGCGGTTATCGTAGTATTACATGTGCAACAAAGAATATTTGATAGCTACGGAGTACCTCACATTTATTTCAAAAGAACCTCTAAATATAAAAATGAATTCAATTTCCAAATGTATATATCTTGTGTCATTTTATTGCACACTTTGTTATTCATATAATTGTTTATTATATTTGTAGTTTTACATTCATCGCAAATGCAACACTTACATATGTACAATTATGCATTCAATTTTATACATCTAATCTAGTAATACAGGTTGTAACTCGGAAGTTAAATTTATTGGTTCTGCGTCAGTTCTTTGAAACTGAGGTAAGAACTTGCATTGTAATTACTAAATGGTTTTGTAACTTGCGAAGATGATACGACATTATTCTGATAACGTAAAAAAATTTTTTTTTTTTCTGGAACTTCCCTTTTAGCAAGGTTTTCTCCCGCACAAGAAACGTATTCGCAGACATATACAGTACTTTAATTACAAAAATATAACTATATTGCTTATTGGTTTTGACGTCAGTCTGTAAAATATAAGAGAAACAAATGCTTTTGATATTATTGCAAGTATTAGTTAGCAAACTTGACAATGAATTCGCTTAATAAAGAAAATAATTGACGGAGGTATTTCTTAATTTAATTTCCAAGAAAAAACGGTAAAATTTCTATGGGAGCGAATCTACACGTATCTATACTCTGAGCAGTTGTTGGTCCTATAGTTTCACGTTGCAGTCCTAAGACACCTTCAGTCTGTAGTGTAATTTTACTACATTACAAACTTAATTTAAAGGCTTGTGTTAATGGAGCTAAACTCGACATACTCAGCCCTTCCCACTACATTTGCATTATGGAAGAATAGGTGGGTTCGCCGTTCTTTTGCATCGTGTCAGTCAACATCGTAGTGCACTCAGTTGTGTACCTGATGAGACATGAGGATACAGGGTGCGTTATGAAAGTAATGATCATATTCAGGGAAAAACTGATTTATTCATTTAAATGGTACAAATGGACAAAATACTTCAACATAGTCTCCTCCTGCAATAAACCTGCGTAGGCAATTGCTTGGAAAGTACGCTGGAACCCCTCGACTGGAATGCCTCTCAGAAGCATTATAACTTCAGCTTGGATATTCTCCACCGACTCCAATTCCTTTCATATCAGTTCTCTCTTCAGTCGGTGGTAAAAAAATATCACACGGACCTATGGGGTTGTAAGAAGTTTGTGGCAGCACGGGATTCTTGTTCTGGGTAGGGTAGATGGTAACGACGAAGGCCGTGTAGCTGTGGGCATTTTTGTTGTGGAGCTTGAAGATGACTTTAATATCAGGCCGGACGCGGGCGATCTGGCGTTTCAGTCTCGAGCGCCTCCAGATAAAAGACTGCGTTGACAGTTTTTCCTGGTGGTACAAACTCAAAATGGACTATTCCTCGAACTTCAAAGAAGACTATCAGGCATTATTTTGATACGAGACTTGCTCATGTGCACTTTTTGGGGTTCGGGAGAGTATTGTGTGAGCCCTTGGGAGCTGTACCTTTTGTATTGAAGTATGCACTGATGCTGTTGTAGAGCTCACATGTATATCTTAAATAAGTTCTGGGGTGTTCAATCTGATGCATTAATCTCTAAAACTACTTATTCTAATTCTTGATGAAACAGAAATTAAATTATTATAAGTTACGGAGAGAGATTTTAATGATTGTGTGATTATAATTTTATTTTTGAAACTAGTTAGGCATTCAAAATACTGTAAAATTTTACTTTGCCCATTATTAACAATTGTACTGTGAAAGAGAGCTCTGGCGTGAATTTTAGTAACTAATATAATGAGTTTAAAACTTCTAGAACATATTATGTCACAATTTTTTGGCATTAAGTTTTTAATTATTGAATTATACAAATAAAAGAAAATTAGTTATTGTTTTTATATGATAAATAAAAATCATTGACTAATTTCAACTCATTACGAAAATTTTCCTTACTAGAAATGCTAGAAATATTGCTGGAATAAAAGAGTAAGAAAATTTTTCTCATTACCAGCTATATATATTTTTTTTTATAAAACTACGTGAAAACTTCTAATATATGTTTCGGTACTAAATAATGTAAACTGATTCTCCCTGTGCTCTGTGGGGAACTGAGAGGATTAAACACAGCACAAATTATTGTCTTTTATTTAAAAAATAACAATAAATTGAACTATGTACTTCTGTTAGCACTAAATATGAACTACCTGTATTCTGGTGCTTTGTGTTGTGAATAATACTCGCTAAAACTAGGATGTAAACTGCTTGGGGTAACGAGAAATAGTAAAAACTATGAGTTATATTGAATTAAAGTAACTCATCCTTGTAAGTCCTGGTGCTGGTTCAGCTTATGGCCATCACATCGTGTTCCTGGTGCTACTTCCGTGACTAACTGAATTGAGCGAAGTTTGAAAAATGCAGCGACATAACACTTTATAATTATTTAAAAAAATAAAATATACATTTTACTTTGTTTCCATGGATATAAAATAATATTTTATGTAAACTGCTCCTTACTTTCCACCTGTCCTATATATTTACGACGTCACGACTACTACTACCGCTAAAAAGAACGCTTGTTGTCTGATTACACCAACACATATATTTAAGGACACAAGCGTGTGAATAAAACATAATTATAAAGGTTTTAATAAGTTTGTTCCCTGTCTCAAGTTATGATGTACATGCTATATTATTATTGTTTAAAATCAATATCCAGAGACCATATTTGACACATGTTATATTATTCCTAATTAGTCTAAAATTATGTAATTCTCATCTTTCTGAAAAATATTATAACAAATGACATAAGTATAATACATAAATAATCATAAATATAATATTCATTACAAAAACAAAATTTATACAGATTTTTTAATTTTTAAATCATTGACACACAATCACGCAAAACTTACTGAAGATATATGCACAAAATTTGATATGTTCAATACTTAGATATACTTAGAATATTTAAGCATATTATTATCTTAAAATACACAAAAAATACTGATTTATTAATTTTGCAAGTGTATTTTAGTGTATAAATAGTTAATATCACCTGATTGTGTTACAGAGCCCAATCATTCCAGTATTTTGTATGTCTATGTATAAATATCAGTTGTTAGTAGAATGAAAACGGTAATGTAAAGTACGATATAGTTTTAGATACATGCAGCAATAAGGCATTAAACTAATTTGTATATTCTGTTATCTGATGATGTCCATACGTATAGCTTATTGGCTATATCCCAAAACGTAATAATTAGGTGTTAGAGAAGGCTCACTAATAAATATAATATCACAGATTAGAACTAAGGCACCAGAGATATTATTACTTACTTATTAGTCATTATCAGGTAACAAAGGCACATTGTGGGAGAATCCTATTCACTGTTTTATTATCATACCCTGGTAATGAATTCCTTACAAAGCCTTAAAGCAGTAGAAGCTCGTGAATGAGTATTATATTTTTAAGTATTTGTTATGCGAGTTTTATAAATTTCAAACAAAATCGTTTTTGATATCAATAAAATAAATACATAAATAAAAATTCCTTTTATTTAGAGCGTCTCTCAGTACAAACTGCTTTACAGAGCAACTGAAGTGAAACTTAACACTAAGAACTTATACTAAGATTGCCTATTCTAATTCAATCCTTAAATAATCTATAGCTAAATTGGTGAGGTTAAAATACGCAACATTTTACGACTAGTTAACATAAAATCCTTTAATTTAGATCTAAAACTATAGTCGAATAGATATAACTTCCGAATTGGAAGGGTGTGGAGGGGGTGCGAGCAGTGGGGAGACTGATGCCGCGGTGTTGCCACGTTGGTGCGGGCACTGCCGTGAGCGGTCACTTTCTCACCGAACACTGAGAAGAGAACATGAGACGGTGCGCGCCAGCGTACTTAACAACAAACAACGCGTCAGTGTGTGTTGTCTTTTGATTGTTTATACTAGTAATCAGAAACGAAATTTCTCTAATTTAACACAAATATGTGCGATAATAATATGTTACCATTATACTATATAATAATCTACAACTACTAAATAATTCGGATATCATGAAGGACAAATAATTTGGGTACTCTGAAAACCTAATATTGCATTCACAGCACGAATATATTTATTGCTGGGGCTGTCAAAATACTTCAAACACCGTCAGCATTCATTCTGTTGACGTATATTTCCTGTGTTCCTTGGTCAGTTTGCACTCTATATTCGTCAGCAAAATCTTCAAAGTCACTAGTTTCACTGTCACTGTCATCTCCATTCAAGTGAATTATCATTTCCTCTACTGCTGTTTCAATGAACTTCTTGTGCCCAAGCTTCTAAAATAGATTTTTTTGTGTGCTTTACGATATCCGTCCATTCTACGATTGTAACTTGTTGAAGTCCTTCTTCGGTTAACCTCCTAACTTCAGTCATGTTAAATGTTTTATTGTTCCGAGCAACGTGTCCCTTAACTTGTGCCCAAACCATTTCTATTGCATTGAAATGGCGATGGTAAGGTGGCAGTCTGACAATTTTATGTCCTTGGGCATTAGCCATCTCATCTATAATATACTTGGGGACCGGTGGTTTATTCATTTCACATATTTCTAACAACTCGGCTTTTGTAAAATCTTC
Organism: Homalodisca vitripennis; assembly: GCF_021130785.1. Taxonomy (NCBI): domain Eukaryota; kingdom Metazoa; phylum Arthropoda; class Insecta; order Hemiptera; family Cicadellidae; genus Homalodisca; species Homalodisca vitripennis. The sequence continues at coordinate 200,188 of NW_025777399.1, read as the reverse complement.
TGCAAATTGTATGTTATGCTCGCGAAGCCATGCCTGAATTTCCGCTTTTTTGTTACCTTGCGTTGGGGCCTTATCTAAAATCTTGGAGTGGTATGGGGCGTTGTCCATAACAATAACCGATGGAGCAGAAAGGTTAGGTAGAAGTGATTCTCTGAACCATTTTGAAAAAGTGTCATGGTTCATTTCTTCATGGTAGTCTGTGGTTTGCTTTGAAGCAAATAACAAGCAATAATTAGCAACAAACCCTCCAGATGTACCAGCGTGCAGTAAAATAAGCCTACCACTTTTGCCAATATGCCTTTGCCGATGTGGCAACAGTGCCTGTTGCAATGGCAACCGCGTCAGACTCTCCTCGCTCCTTTGGTCAGGTAGCCAACCAGGCAGTTCTCCCTTTCACTCCAACGTCAGAACGCCCCGCCCCGCCGATTCGGAAGTTATATCTATTCTACTATAGACAGGTGACTGTGTGCTCTTCAAGCTACCGTGTAGGTCATTGTACAATTTGGGGCCAAAGTAGGAAAAGCTCCTCCTACCGATTTCCAGCCTCACTCTGGGGAAGTGAAGCTGATTGTCCTGGCGACTTCTACGTTACGAGACCTCCTGTCTTCGCACAAGTTTTTCACAGAGAAAAAAAATCCCTTATGAGAATTTCAGGGCCTTATGAATCATGCAGGCTGTAATTATTCTGCATACCTGTTCAGCTCTTCAAGCTACCGGGTAGGTCATTGTACAATTTGGGGCCAAAGTAGGAAAAGCTCCTCCTACCGATTTCCAGCCTCACTCTGAGGAAGTGAAGCTGATTGTCCTGGCGACTGCTACGTTACGAGACCTCCTGTCTTTGCACAAGTTTTTCACAGAGAAAAAAAATTCCCTTATGAGAATTTTAGGGCCTTCTGGATCAAGCAGGCTGTAATTATTCTGCATACTTGTTCAGCTCTTCAAGCTACCGGGTAGGTAATTGTACAATTTGGGGCCAAAGTAGGAAAAGCTCCTCCTACCGATTTCCAGCCTCACTCTGAGGAAGTGAAGCTGATTGTCCTGGCGACTGCTACGTTACGAGACCTCCTGTCTTTGCACAAGTAATTATTCTGCATACCTGTTCAGAATATGCCTACTAGAAAATTTCATAAGTATTGCTGTAAAACCATTCAAGTAATTATTTATATGCCACAAGAAATAACTTTATTTATATTTATTAGTACTATAGGCAATTTGAATCGAGATAATTCATCTTCCCGTGCTAGAATAATGTAAATAACATAAAAATTAAAAACAATTGTACTAAATTAATTTGTGGTATAAGTAATTGGGTGGTTAAAACATTTTTCTTACATGGAACGTCAGGTGTTTTTATAGGGCTCAATTTAAAAAATTATTTTAATTTGCAAAAAACCCAAAAATATTGTAAATGTTTAGCATTAGAAGATTTATTTTTGCATTGTATACGTTAGTTCTATCTGGGTATGGTAAACTGTTTTATTTATATCAAGTTAATATTGTTCCGTATATTTATATGGAGTGAGTATTTTAATGTTAGCCATTGGGACCAAGAGTCATATTGATACCACACTTAATATTATGAAACTAAAGTACATTCTCACAGAATCTAAATAATTTATCACCAATCGCTAATAAAGAATAGCTTGAATGTATGGAAGGTCACAAGTGTTAAATCTAAAAGTGGATCTGAGTAAATTCTGAGCTAAATTAATATTATCTATGTCAGTGTGTGAATAATTGAATAATTCCAGTTATTAAAGAACTCCCTCACATTCCTTTTCTTCATTGTTTTGTAATCAGTGCCATACTAATGAATTCCTCTCAAAGGGACTTAAGTGTTGAAGTCAAAAAGTAAGTATAATAACTACAAGTAGTACAATGGGGCAATGGAAAGCTAATCACGTATTTAGTGTTTCAGCTTTCAGGTAACAAAGGCGCACTGTGAGTTGTTTCCATTTATAGTTTTATTACTAAATGCTTGAAATACGATTCTTAGACAGGCTTCAAAGAATTAAATTCTATAAATAATTAAAGTACCTCGATGTGTAGTTAAGGCAATTTAGACCGTCCTTTATGATGTGGAATATTTTATAATTAAGTAAAGTTCTATTAACCGTTTGATCACAGAAACTTTGTAAACGAGGTCATTCCTTTCTCAAAAATAGGAGAAAAAGGAACTTTATCTAGTACACGCAAAATACTGCTCACTTACCCCTATTGTGTTACATAGAAATGAACTATTGTGGGATATACACAACCATTGATTTATGAAGGTTATTTTCAATCTTAGAAATCTATACTATTGAAAAAAACATAGAAAAATAACAATTGTATCTTCCATTGAAAACGATGTAAGAGAAACAAAAGAGAAGGTTGACCTATGTATAAAAATAATAGTACTTCAGACTATCCAACAAATTATTTTGATTTCTAGATTAAAAAATGAGAGAAATTTTCTGTTCACTGGCTCTACTGCTTTACATGTTTAATGTTATCGAGTCGTAATTAAAATGACTGAAGCATGGACATTTTGAGCCTTAAACAAGAATTTTGTTTTCCAAAATATTGTTTATTATATAACAATAATCAATAACAATTATAGATTTTTGTCAACTATTTACAAAACAGGTCTAATTACAACCACCGTAATCAACTTTTTGAAACGAGATAAACAGCCCAAAGCACAAGTTTATCAGCATCTATATGGTTAGACAAACAAATGTAATTTCCTAATATTATAATCTTTACAAAACAAGAATGGAGTCCTAATTATATCTTTAATAATTATACAATTCTATTTCAATTATAATTGAGCTTTAAATACATAAGAGCTTTTTTAGTGGTTGGTCCTATGATTAAATTTGGTAAAACTAGGATGTAAACTGTTTTGGGTAGCAAGACGTAGCAAGATAGGAAACTTATCCATGTAGGTCCTGGTCTTGGTCCTGCCTCTCACCATCGCATCCTGTTCGTGGTGGTGGTTCTCCGGCGTACTGCGAGTTGAACTACTTTAAATAAGAAAACTGAACTATGCAACAAAATTTAAATATCTCAAACATCGTTCCTCCTTAAATTACATTAAAATACAAAACCAATATTTAATACATATTATTGTGAGGCCTTTCGATATCCAAGATACCTTCATCAGACACATCACAATTTGTGATGTGCCTGATGAAGGTATCTTGGATATCGAAAGGCCTCACAATAATATGTATTAAATATTGATTTTGTATTTTAATGTAATTTAACAGTGACCAATATAAGCTCCATCTAAAGCATTTTTCTCCTTGTTTCCATGGAAATCTACAGTTTTAATAAGCTTTACTTTTGGGTACGTTTAACAACTTTTATTCCTTAAAGAGCTGTTCGCATGTATGAAAAGAACCTGCATGTGTAACAAATCCGATGACAGGCGTGACTGAAAATGGATCAGAGCTTTCATAAACTATGGAATCCCAGATATTGGAAGGCTGTAGAGGTAAAAACCTCTGTAGAAGATAATGTGGTATAATTATTCGTAGTTTAAACTATCGATTTTGGGGATCTTGGCTCTCATAGTTTGGAGAGCTTTCTATGTGTTTTGACACGATGGCTTTACCCACAAGCTGGTTCTTTCAAATTTTCAAAGTAATTCCTAAATAATATTTTCTGAGACTTTCATATCCTATTAATAAAAGGTAAAATTCGATACTAGAGCTCCAGAGATCAATTTGCCACAGAAGCTGTTAAGGGAATCCGTCAGAGGTTAAGATACTAAGAACTAAATGTCCACAATGCTTGCAAAGATCATGCCATTCCACAGTTAAAGAATTTGCAGAGGGCGATCGTACAGTGTTTAGGCCATCCCTGTTAAAAAAGATGGTGCTAAAGATGAAGGCTTCTAGAAAAATTTAAACGGGGCGAATCTAAATGCCAAGTGGCCCAGAAAATTTAGTTATATTTCAAAGACATCTTACTCTCAGTTACTAATAGTACCTACTTGATATTTACATTTAAATAATAACTTAGTTTATAATCCAATAAAACATGTGTAATTTTCTCTTAACGTGCCGGCATTCGTTTCACTGGCTGGAGGTCTAATACTTTGAACAAATTTGAACTATTCCACCTGAGTGAAGTAATAACTTATCAATTCAATAATAATTAAAACTGATAAGAAAGTTGTACTTTTTTAAAACTTTCTGCCAAATTAAGGTTAAACTGGTTAAACTTAATGTTTTAAATTAGTATAACTTAAAATACTTTATCCAATTTTATTTCCAAAATCAGTATGTATGTAAATGTCGAAGTTGTATAACATTATCTCAAAGAATGAATTATTCGGAGATAGGACAGGAGGTTAGAGCTAATAATATGCATTGTATAAATACACAATCTGATTTTTCTTAAAATTGATAGTGAAATTTTCTCAAAGAAAGAAATTTAACATTATTTTATGCAGTCCTGATGGAGGTCAAAAAGGGAGAGTATCAAAAAGGTTTGAAACACAAAATAATTATTAACTTTTTAGTTTGACACATTAAAATCCGACCTTTGGACACGAATATAAATGTTATATCCGTACCAGCTATTCATATACAATGGGAACTTTCAATGTATATATATATATATATATATATATATATATATATATATATATATATATATATATACATATATATAGTTGCTTGACATAATGTGTCTGTTGTTTGTATATCTGACAGTTGGATTAGAGTGTATTAAACCAGAATAAATACATCTGAAGACACAAGTTTGTGTTACAGGATTAACTTTTTATACACACACCAAACATGAATTTATTTCTTATACAAAAATCCTCTATCGATTACAGGAAATCCCAGATTATGTGTGTATAAAATGAAAGTTGGATCCTACCTCCTCCAATAATGTTTAATTGCTGCAGTCGTAAAGTTTTGACCGCAGAGCAATAATTTTATGAAGGTAGAGCCATTGTTAATTCCTACACACTTCAGCTCAACCATATAATCCCAAACCTGCGAGCGAATATCGTTACGTCTAACGACTTTTTAGTTTTATATACATTTTAATCTATTAATGTTATGCTTTTTTTTAAACAAAGTGATTTTAAATTAATTTTATTCAAGTTAATTTATCTTATAAAATGTTATTGCAACGTCCAAAGCGCAAACATCATGTTCCATAGCGTGTAAATTAAATGAAAATTATAATTTTAAAATAGTCAGTATTTAAATACATATTATTGCCATACCAAACCATGGTCTTGCGATTCTTTAAAATGTAACATAATCTCTGTGAATACTTAAAAATATATGTTTTTAGTTTTACACTTGTTAATTGCCTATAAACGCTTTGATTTAAGTAATACTAAATTTGTAGGACCGTGAAGTAACCAAAAAGTAAACTCAATTATTAAATTGTCATGGAATTTTTCTTTATATAAGGTATATTTTGTAATCTGCGTGGTGGGTTCTGTATACAAAATACCTATTAAACAATTATAAAGCCATTCTGTATGAATCATGAAATTCTCTAAAAAACTGCATGACATGAATATCATACTGTAGGAACATACTTTAAAAATTAATACTACTACCTAAGTGTGATTTTTAGAATTTATTAAAGTTAATGTTCTGAGACATAATGATTAAAGCTGTGTTTTTTTAACTGAACAGAATTTTATTACCTCATATTATAATATTTTAGAGTATAAATCCTTTATGGAGTCGTTTTCCAGAATCATATATCCTTTCACCTTTTATATTTTATCACTTATTCCTGACATAAAGTACACAGATTCATACCAGTAGTTTTTTATTAAATGGACATTTAAGGTTTTTTAAATTTGCAAGTAAAAGTAATTAAAAACTTTGACTTTAACTGAAAAGAAGAAGATAGATTTTTATTAAAATCCTGTTGAATGAATATGTAATATACTTACATTTTAAATTTTGCACCCTACTTCAAAATTAGTTTTTATTAGTATGTACAATTTGTTTGGTCACGTTCATGAAAAATGCTCAAATGCTCTGGCTACCAGCCATAGGCAACTAAATCTGATGCTGTAGAAATAACTCCACTAAAACCCCATATTTATTACTACCCAGTCTAGTGTTGTCAAGTTTTTTTTCTCAAAGGACAGAAAGCCTCCACATTGAAACTAGTCCTATAAATTGTACCTTTCCACTGCTTCAAATGTGAGAGGATATTCTGGATAGGTAAGTTTAGGGTGTAGAGGCCGCCTCCTATCGAGATCCACGAAGAAGAATTAGGGCACTAATCTCAGTCATGACTCCCCGAAAGGAGGGGAGGCGAGCTGTAAACCACCCCCTCCAGTCAAAGCACGCAGGGGGTGCACACCCATGTTGGGGCTAGCAAGAACCTCTGGAGTTATGGAAAAAACCCCACCAACTCCAACAGTTATTTCCTGCAGTAGACTACACCTATCGAATTGCCCTTGTACCCCAGAATCTAGACAAATGTGGTTAGTGATGTGCCGCTCCTGAACATCCATAAGTTTGTCCAGATTTAAGTGACACATCGGTTTTTTACTGTGCTCAGTCGAAGGTATTAACCAGCCAGAGGTGAACCCTGCTGGGTAAGTGTTGTTCATTAGTGACTTTTCAAATTTCCCAAGTGGCTTTGTGTGTAGATTAACCTTTACAGTATAAAATAGTACTTCTTAAGAGCTATATTAGTCATAAAAATATAGGTTGGCTTATGAAGTAATTTTTCTTAAATAAAGCTGCACAAATTGATAAAGCATAATAGTGTATTTGCAAGAATAAATCTTTTAAAGCAGGATAACCCGTTCAATAAATTTTTAATGCCTTAAAAGTTTAATCAGAAAGTTATTGTTCCTTTCTCATACTTAAACAAAACGAATACAATTATTGGATATATTAGGTATTTCATCGAAAATTACTGTAATAGAGGTCTTTTAATACAATAAAATATTAATGTTAAATTAAGCTCAGCTCCTATTACTAACACTATGGTTTTAAGTATGGTTAGTTTTGCTATACAAGTTTTTAATGTTCTTCTACAACATGAGGTATTTTATTAAAATTGTTGTATTAACAAGAACCTGGCATTATTTTTACATATAGTATATTAAACTTTCTTCAGAGTTATATTAATAGTAGAAGACATTAATTATATTAAGGTGACAATATAATCTAATAAGTTGTTTGTATAACTGTATCATTCCATTTTGATAATTCTGACCTCTTGAAAAATGGAAGAGAGCTCTGGTGGTAATCCCAGGAACTAATTAAATAAATAAAAAATAGAAACCATAATTCTACTCAAATCTGTACAATACAGTTTTTAGAAATGATTGAGTTTAAACAAATTAACGCAAAAAGTTATGAATTTTAATCTTTAGTCAGCTACCATTCACTAAATTCAAATTATTTTCAATATTTAAAGTACTATAAAATGCCTGAAAGATGTCTCTCAGACACATTTAGGAAATAATTCTCTTGGTAATCTTTACACTTTCATAAAATATATAAAAACGGGTAGGGGATTTACCCCCCCACAGTCATAGTGACTTGACTTGACATTTGGAGGCGCCAAGCAGACCTTCAACCACCAGGCCAAGAAGTGCTCTCGTCTCCTGGCTGAACACAGAGCGGCTGCGTGGGATGACTTTGTGGAAGATCAAGCTGACGGTGGTGTCGGCGGCATCTGGAAAATCTCCAGGGCACTTCGAGGGGAGAAGAAGACTAACCGACCACTTCATGGACAGCGTGGTATTGTCTACTCCCCTGGAGATCGAGCAGAGACCTTCGCCGACACCATGGAAGACCAATTCTCCCCACACGCGGATGTCTACGATGAGGACACGTGCGAAATGATTGAAAACTTCCTGGAGGAATACCAACCTGACGAAGACAAATTACTGCCCACTGTGACTACACTTGAAGTGCAAGATCACATTCGCCGCCTTCGCCCGAAGAAGGCCCCTAGTCCGGACTCCTTAGAAACTCCAGCATTGAAGAACCTGCCGGCTTGGGTGATCGTCACGATCACCTGCATCTTCAATTCATACCTTCGCCTGGCTCACTTCCCGACCACCTGGAAGGATGCCAAGGTGATCATGATACCCAAGACCGGCAAGGACCCTCTCTTCACGGAGAACCACAGGCCGATCTTCCTCCTGCCTGTGCTCTCCAAGATTCTCGAGAAGATCGTCTTGGCGAGATTCCCTGAGGAGTTCTTCACGTCTATCAGGACAGAACAATTCGGCTTCCGCACCGGCCACTCCACCACCCTTCAGCTTCGCAGAGTCCTGAACAACATCTCCGGAGCTGTATGAAGGAAGCACCACTCCACTTCGGTCCTGATAGACGTGAGCAAAGCCTTCGACAAGGTGTGGCACGAGGGACTGCTCTTCAAGCTGTCATCGTCTCCATTGCCTGGCAGGATTTTCCGGCTGCTCCGCACCTAACTCCACCTCCGGACCTTCTCCGTCAGCGTTGCCCGCTCCACCTTTACTACTCGCCCAGTGACATCTGGTGTGCCACAGGGATCAGTCCTCGGCCCGATCCTGTACCTGTGGTACACAAACGACTTTCCGGTCGCTCCGAGAGTGCAGCTCTCCCTGTACGCGGACGATGCGCTCCTCACGGCCACTTCTGCCAACCTGAGGATGGCTGGGTTCTACATCCAGCGGCAGCTGCACGTACTGGAGCCCTGGTTGACCAAGTGGAGGATCAAGGTCAACGTTGACAAATGTGAAAACCATAAACTTCACAAGGACAAGGAGACAAGCGGACGGCCGTCACCTGTCACTCAACGGCGACGACATACCGTGGAAGACTTCAGTCAAGTACCTGGACTCCAAACTGAACTTCACACCTCACGTCAAGAGGATCTGTGGCCAAGCGAGGAAGAGCTTCGGCAGCATCGGCCAACTGCTCAACTCCACGAAGCTACCGACCAGGACGAAGGTCCTGCTCTACACGGCTCTGATACGACCAGTGCTCACATATGCGGCCCCAGCATGGTACCACCTCACCTGCAAGACCGCAAGGAGGCAGTTGCTCGCTGTCCAGAGCGTGTGTCTTCGGCGGGCCACTGGGTTGCCCTGGTTCGTGAGGAACACCGTAGTCAGGGCTTCGTCCAATGTCCCTACCATCAGGAGCTTCGTTGAAGGCCTGACATCGAGCCTTGAGGAAGCTGCAGAGTCCTCACCCTGGGATCACATCAGTGAGCTTCGCACCCAGGAGGTCCCCCAACTTTGTCTTCCCATGGACGACTGATGACATCGACTAAAACTTCGACTGCACCACGACACTTCACCCCACTGACAGGTAGAGAAAGCTACTAGGGCTTTGACCCTCGAAACAAAAGGCAAAAGCCTCACCGGCAGAGGCCTTGAAAGATGTGGGGGATCCACCCCCCCACAGTCATAGCGACTTGACTTGACTTGACATTTGGAGGTTTTAGAGATAGTTGTAGACTGATTATTTCTGTATACTTAGAGTACTGAAGGGATTTTAAACCATTTTTTACAATTTATTTCTGCTTGCCCATAAAAAAACACAAAAATTTTAACAAATTTTAAAATTTATTATATTTTAAAATCCTCTTAATTGTTAAAGCGTTACAATCACAAAGCGACTATTTAACTGTTTTGCTGTGATTATTATTCGCTTGCTTTGGGTATGAAGAATAGTTGGAGTAAACACTTAGAATTTGTAAATAAATAAAGTAACTCATCTTTAAGTTCTTGTCATGATCTTGATATTTGCCTTCGTACTTCTGGTGTAGATTTTCCTCGTTCTGCGTCGTTAAGGACTTTTACATTAAATTGAAAAATGTCCAGGTCCTTATCAAACTTTTGGCCATCGGACTTGTTCCTGGTCCTGCTTCTACAACTCATCTTGGTGTGAGTTCAACGAATTTTATACACTACGATGTGATTTTATTAATAAACACTGAAGTACCTGTCCTTTTTTGTTTCCATGAAAATGAACAAATATTAATTAATATACGCTTATTTATTATTTAACTGTTTTTTGTTTCACTTTAGTTTTTACTTTCACTTGATTTTTTACGTCATGTCTACGGCTGGCGATAAACCGTTTTCTTGTTTTCTGATTACCCCATCACATACATAACATAGACAGCAATATGTTTCGTTACTTTTGTCTTACATTAGTGTGTAAATATTAACTATTACTGTTTTGATACAGTATCCAGAGACACTGTTCGATGTCATGTTATGACTAGTATATCTGCAACTAGAAGAACGGAGATTTCATCCAAGTTTTTGTTCCGATCTATCTAATTCTGTAGTCTACATTACAGTGAATTTTAACAGCAATTTTACAGTTATTTAGGAAACACAAGTTATTATAATAGTATACAAGTTAATATATTAATAATTTATTAAGAAATAAATAAATTATTTGAAACATTAGTGAACGGGGAAATTTAAAGTGTTGTCAAAAGCTACGTGTTTTGAATATAACTCCATAATGAGTAAAAACGAAAAAAAGTAAATTATAAAATTGGATCTGCCAAAAGGCTCAGTTTAGTAGTTAACATTGCAAAACACAACAAACAAACATTAATTTTACAAATTGTAAATTGTGCATTATTGTACTTAAATCTTTCACCATAATTAAATACATATTACAAATTTTATTGTTAAACCGAAAAAATCCAGACAACTATTGACGTCTGATCACGTAATCTTTGAAGAATCTCGTGAATTATTATATGATTCATTAAGATTCACGATTCGTGTAAAAGATTACATACGTTGATTTTAAGTGCTAGATAAAACTATTATTTTACATAGAAAATAATGCGTTTTATGATGGTGCATACATCCATCTATCCATCATTTAAACCTATCACTTAGAATGGTGTCTCAGGTTTTCTTTAGTCTGAGTGAGATGTTTCTTTGTATGATTGTCTGAATTACTGTCAGTCTATTTATTTTCTATTTCAAAATACATTAGCATATTTTAGTAAATATATCACATTTAAAATACCGTAATTATTTACAGTTCTCAACCAGTTCACTTAGTCTGCGATTTACCCATCGTCATTATAATCATCTATAAATACAATTAAAAACTTCTCGCTAACACTCATCCAAATACCATCAAGTGACATACTCCATGGTTTATCCCCATAACACAGATATAGAAACAAAATTTAAAAAATGATTTATATATGTCAGTTAACGTTCTATATATCATGACTTGCGAACATACAGATAGTCAGAAATGCAATTTTATATCTTCCCGAGTCTTTGATAACCCTAATCTGACTGTAACGATTTCATCCTCATTGGTCATGAACAAACTAATGTATGTGTGTTTTAAAGCCGTAAATATATCGAACACTTCCGTTTAATTAAAAATTAAAAACTATAATGATATGTATCTTCAGCTGATGTAAACTTAGAGGAAGTCAAAATCAAAGTAGAGAAAGTAGAGTATCGAAAATCATGAAAATATAAAAAATTATTTATTTCTGAGAAATATTTTCTTTGACTTACCACAATTAAATATTATCAAGATACGCATAAATAAAAGCTATTCATAATCAGAAAATATGAAGTGGAAAATATTTGGACTGTATATGATGGTTGGCTGACATTGATTGAACATTTATTTACGTATAACTGGTTTTTAAATGTATTATGCAAAGAAAAATAACATTTTTACTTTTTACCCTTTTTTCTCTCCTATTTATTCAGCTCCACAACAACTGGCATAAGTATTTATTGGTTTATTTTTAGGGTAAATTTGTCTAGCGATATCCAGCTTGTGTGCATAATACTAAGCGAATTGGCTTTAAACTTCTGCACTACAGACCCATTTTATAGAAGTTCTCTTAAAAATAAAATAATGCTAAGAACTTTTTTTATATTTAAAATTTTTTTTCTTATTATAGAAGGAACCTTCGCTCGGGAGAAGTTACTAAATACAAGGCAACATCTTAATTTTAGTACACGTAAACTGTATTGTAGGGGATATTGTATTATACAGGAAACTTTAATAACGAATATTGTGTTTTAATAATTCAATACAAAATTTAATTCTCTGACAAGTTTAAAGATGCACTGATGCTGTTGTAAAGCTCCTATTGCTTACGAAGATGTGTGATTCGGTTATTCAGACAATGGTTCAATCCAGCAGGGTGCCCCCTCGATTTTAGCTCAATCTTTATTCCCCAAAACGATAAATTGATATTTAATCATGATGAAGAAATTAAATTATTATTAGGCATAAAGATAAACTTCAATATTTAAATGTAACATAGGAATTTAATTAGACATTGTTATCACTGCACAATTTTTATAGACCCTTTATTACCTCTTGTACTGTAGAAGAGAGATCTGGCGTAGATTTCAGTAACTAATAGAATGAGTTAAAACTTCTAGGACATATTATTTATGTGCAGAATGTTTTGAAACTGAATTTAAATTATTAATTTTTACTAATGAAAAAAAGTTTATCATTTTTATGTATTAAATTAAAAGAATTAAATAATTTCAATTTATTACAAATATCTTGCTTTCTAGAAATTCTACAAAGATTTCCATAAAACGGGAAAGTTGAAAAATGTATCTCATAAACGGATATATAAATATTTTTAATAATCCTAGTGGTATTTCCGGGGCTTGTTGTGAATTGAACAACGTTTGAAAATTGAGGTGACATAACGCTTTAGAATTATTTAAAAAACATTTAAATATAATTTAAATATGCTGTGTTGTTTCCATGGATATAAAATAATATTTTATGTAAACTGCTGCTTATGTCTCACCTGTCGCCTTATATTGCTGACGTCACGACTACTACGAACACTAAACAGAACGCTTTTTATTTCTCCATCACATATATTTTAAGTAAGCAAACGTGTGAATAAAACATAATTATAAACATTTTCATGACAATTGTCCCCCGACTCAAGTTATGATTTATGTGCTACATTATTATTGTTTAAAAACAATATTTAGTGACAATATTCGTCATAAAAATTTTATACTATTGTTAATTATTCTATCATATGTACATTTTAATTTCAAAAAATAATTCAGCAAATACCATAACTATAATTCATCAATAATCATGTTTATGTTTATGTTATAAATTATTTTTTTATGTGTAATAGTCACGTTAAACTTACCGGACAGATTTATCTAAATTTGATATGTCGATTACTTAGGTACAAAGACAACATGCACATTTGTATTTAAAAGTATTCCCTAAACATTTTCATGAAATTTTTGTTTTATTTTAAAACTTCAACATGTATTTAAATTTAAAATTAACAATATAGCATTAAATGTTACTGTTACCATATGATACAGCGCAATTTATTCAAATTTTTTATTTCAGTATATAAACATCAAATGTCGTATTAATAATAAAATAAAATAGTAATAGCAATTACGATATGGTATTTATATAGATGGCATCAACGTCATATTAAACCAATTTTCATATTATATCTTGTACTATCCTTATATTTAGCTTTTTGGACATTTCCACAAAAAGTATTTCTTAGGCGAGTGTATCAATAGCCAATAAAGTCGCATTGTGAGATAATACTGTACGTCGATTCATCATCATACAATAGCAATAAATTCCTTATGAATTAATCTAATTATCGTGCCTCATAATAAATGTAATACCTCAAAGTAGAGGTGAGACACTGGAGATATTATTAATTACATAAATGATGTAAGCGTATCAGGTAAAAAACTGTTAGAGAATCCTATTTACTCTTTTATAATCATACGATAGTAAAGAATTCCTCACAAAGCCTTGAATGAATGGAAATTCATAAAGGAGTATAATATCTCAAATTATGATTTAAAGCAATCTAGATAAAGTATTACATGTTGCACCGTTATAAGCTAACTAATCTAGTTATTAAGAAAGTAGACTCCAATTTATAAATTAATTATATGATTATATGAACCAATTAAAGGATGTGGTTTAATCATTTTATCAAAGAAATTAGGTAGCAAGACAGTTTATCATGCAAACGCGATACACGTAAACGCCATATATGGATAATAGGTTAGAATTTATAGTGGAGTGATAAATATCCCAGCATTTAGGTGTTCGTCTAAGAGCACAATTAACAACGCAATGCAATTATTGACTAAATATTGGTATGATGCCATACCTAAGTATTAATTTCTTGTGGTAATAACTTAAAAACATGATTACTACCATTTAGGTACATTTTCAAAATCTAAGGTTATTTTAAAGCATACACAAAACTTTTTCCTTGCTGGGAGAGATATTTAATCTTTGTACATTTATTATTGGGCTACTTAAAAAAAATTATAATCTAATAATAAATAAACTTTTAGATTGTAAAGCCTTTATGAGCGGCTATACTGTAGTGTGCGTTTTAGATTGAAAATTAATCAAGAAGAGGAATTTTTAGATTTACACTTTTCTTAAGAGCTTTTTATGAGGGTGTTACAGCACAAAGTATATATTATTACAATTTTCTTATAAGTTTTATCAATATGTGAAAAAAATAGTTTAAAATGATATGTTCTCATTCGAGACAATTTCCCAGTTACAGTTTTGTTGTAAATAAAATCTTGCTACGCACACATTAAAAAGATTTTAATCTGTATTACTGTCTTGGTTATTGTTTTTATAAGGAAAAAATTATAAGGGATCACCGAGTATGGCGTTAATCTGGTAAACCCCCTTGAACAAATAATTCGTTGAAAACATCCTAATCCTGAAGGATTTGTCAAAAGTAAATCGTTGAGATACATTTGAAATCATGTGTAGCACACTATACACTCAATCAGCATGGTAATTTAACAACTCATTTATACGAGCTTAGATTAATCTCGTAGCTTATGATTAGATAAGGCCCTTCCTACTAAAGGGAGTAAACAATCATACTTAATATTACATTACAGAAACGATCTAGATTAAGACAACCTAAGCCAATCCAAGCCAATAAACGGGTCAGTTGGGTTACCTCCGGTTTTGGCGAGACAGCTTATCCTTAGGATGCAGACCAGCCCACGTGAGGATGAGTATTTAATAACCACCAGACAACAGCCCCAAAACGGTAATCCAGGTCTAACCCCGGAGATATATAGCCACTGCAATAGCTCAGGCTGAAAATCACCAGACTCTCCGATCGAAAGACTGCACTACATCAATAACTATATTCCCCTCGCAGTTGTAATCCCTAATTCCGTCACCTGTCAACATCGTTTAGAAACATAACTAGAGACATGAATTTGATAGTAGAGCTTCCTTGGCTAAAATTACCGATGGCCCCCAATGTTGCCCCCTTCCAATTGTGACAAGGGCAACCTGGGCCGGGTTAGCACTAAGACCAATCCTATAACACCAGTTTACTGCTTTCTTTGGGGCTGCATTGGTCAATTCCGTAACTGTGGTTTTATAAACTTTCCATTCACAAGAATTATAATGTAAACTCATCTGTATATACCTGTGGGAAAAGACTTCTACTGTTACAGACCTAAACAGGTCGTCCATACCCAGGAGAAAGGACACAACCCTGGGGAGACCCTTAAGTGGCCCTTTTATTGAAATTTTGAACAAAAATAGAGATCGTAACATTTCTAACTATTAGTAGGACCCTTAGATTCAGAAAAATTCTATACCAATGAATTTTTAATATATATTTTCAAGTTTAGTTATTTAAAGTTGGAAATGGAGTCTTGAAAAGTGAGAAAAAAATTTTACAGTGCGTAAGAATGTTGAGGCACCTTCTTTCTTATCACCGCCTTGTTAAAAATATAATGTAATTTACACAATGCTCATTGCTTGAAAGTTCTCTTGGAATTTACAACATGCCGAGAAGCGTTTATAACACTGCATAAAAAATATCAGAGCAGTTTTAAAATTTTGAGGTCGATTTTTGTAATACAAATAGGAAAAACACAGTCATTAGATTGAACTCTAATGCTTCAAGGACTTAACATAAAGAAAACTTATAGAAAGTAAACGTATGTAAAAGTGCTTAGGAGTAAAATTATTTGTATTGACTATTAGTAAATGCTTTATAACTTGATGAGATTAAAATATTAGTCTCGGAAATAAAACCAGTAATATGAGACTTATAATAAAGAATAGATAAAAAAGAGTAGATTTCTCAAATAATTTTTAAAATTCACATTACTAAAGAAATTGTATACT
Source organism: Homalodisca vitripennis (assembly GCF_021130785.1). NCBI lineage: Eukaryota > Metazoa > Arthropoda > Insecta > Hemiptera > Cicadellidae > Homalodisca > Homalodisca vitripennis. Next base: position 184,019 of record NW_025777399.1, on the reverse strand, counting down.
GGGGTCATTCGGGTAATGGTTTACTTCACAATGGTGTCCACTCAATTTAGAAGTTCAGCTGACCCATTTGTATATGAATGATTCATTCTAGTTTACCAAAACACGAAAGTTAAATTATTATTCAATACAGGGTGGAGATGGAGCCTAATGGATGGAGTTAGGTTCAGTAACTAAAATTAATAATACCCAACTAATTCATGTTTCATGTTTAAAACTAATTCAATTTAATACGGTTTCAAAAACTTTTGCAGAAAAATACAGTCTATATTCCTTACTTATTCAGTTAGTTAAGTAAAAATACACCAGAGCACGTATTCATAGTATAAGAGATAAGACATAGCAAATTAAAATGATACATTAATAAAAGTTTAAAATTAAAATTCATTTCCATCTTCTAATAGGCTCCATCTCCACCCTGTATTGAATAATAATTTAACTTTCGTGTTTTGGTAAACTAGAATGAATCATTCATATACAAATGGGTCAGCTGAACTTCTAAATTGAGTGGACACCATTGTGAAGTAAACCATTACCCGAATGACCCCAGTATACAATTTCTTTAGTAATGTGAATTTTAAAAATTATTTGAGAAATCTACTCTTTTTTTATCTATTCTTTATTATAAGTCTCATATTACTGGTTTTATTTCCGAGACTAATATTTTAATCTCATCAAGTTATAAAGCATTTACTAATAGTCAATACAAATAATTTTACTCCTAAGCACTTTTACATACGTTTACTTTCTATAAGTTTTCTTTATGTTAAGTCCTTGAAGCATTAGAGTTCAATCTAATGACTGTGTTTCCTATTTGTATTACAAAATCGACCTCAAAATTTTAAAACTGCTCTGATATTTTTTATGCAGTGTTATAAACGCTTCTCGGCATGTTGTAAATTCCAAGAGAACTTTCAAGCAATGAGCATTGTGTAAATTACATTATATTTTTTAACAAGGCGGTGATAAGAAAGAAGGTGCCTCAACATTCTTACGCACTGTAAAATTTTTTTTCTCACTTTTCAAGACTCCATTTCCAACTTTAAATAACTAAACTTGAAATATATATTAAAAATTCATTGGTATAGAATTTTTCTGAATCTAAGGGTCCTACTAATAGTTAGAAATGTTACGATCTCTATTTTTGTTCAAAATTTCAATAAAAGGGCCACTTAAGGGTCTCCCCAGGGTTGTGTCCTTTCTCCTGGGTATGGACGACCTGTTTAGGTCTGTAACAGTAGAAGTCTTTTCCCACAGGTATATACAGATGAGTTTACATTATAATTCTTGTGAATGGAAAGTTTATAAAACCACAGTTACGGAATTGACCAATGCAGCCCCAAAGAAAGCAGTAAACTGGTGTTATAGGATTGGTCTTAGTGCTAACCCGGCCCAGGTTGCCCTTGTCACAATTGGAAGGGGGCAACATTGGGGGCCATCGGTAATTTTAGCCAAGGAAGCTCTACTATCAAATTCATGTCTCTAGTTATGTTCTAAACGATGTTGACAGTTGACGGAATTAGAGATTACAACTGCGAGGGGAATATAGTTATTGATGTAGTGCAGTCTTTCGATCGGAGAGTCTGGTGATTTTCAGCCTGAGCTATTGCAGTGGCTATATATCTCCGGGTTAGACCTGGATTACCGTTTGGGGCTGTTGTCTGGTGGTTATTAAATACTCATCCTCACGTGGGCTGGTCTGCATCCTAAGGATAAGCTGTCTCGCCAAAACCGGAGGTAACCCAACTGACCCGTTTATTGGCTTGGATTGGCTTAGGTTGTCTTAATCTAGATCGTTTCTGTATTGTAATATTAAGTATGATTGTTTACTCCCTTTAGTAGGAAGGGCCTTATCTAATCATAAGCTACGAGATTAATCTAAGCTCGTATAAATGAGTTGTTAAATTACCATGCTGATTGAGTGTATAGTGTGCTACACATGATTTCAAATGTATCTCAACGATTTACTTTTGACAAATCCTTCAGGATTAGGATGTTTTCAACGAATTATTTGTTCAAGGGGGTTTACCAGATTAACGCCATACTCGGTGATCCCTTATAATTTTTTCCTTATAAAAACAATAACCAAGACAGTAATACAGATTAAAATCTTTTTAATGTGTGCGTAGCAAGATTTTATTTACAACAAAACTGTAACTGGGAAATTGTCTCGAATGAGAACATATCATTTTAAACTATTTTTTTCACATATTGATAAAACTTATAAGAAAATTGTAATAATATATACTTTGTGCTGTAACACCCTCATAAAAAGCTCTTAAGAAAAGTGTAAATCTAAAAATTCCTCTTCTTGATTAATTTTCAATCTAAAACGCACACTACAGTATAGCCGCTCATAAAGGCTTTACAATCTAAAAGTTTATTTATTATTAGATTATAATTTTTTTTAAGTAGCCCAATAATAAATGTACAAAGATTAAATATCTCTCCCAGCAAGGAAAAAGTTTTGTGTATGCTTTAAAATAACCTTAGATTTTGAAAATGTACCTAAATGGTAGTAATCATGTTTTTAAGTTATTACCACAAGAAATTAATACTTAGGTATGGCATCATACCAATATTTAGTCAATAATTGCATTGCGTTGTTAATTGTGCTCTTAGACGAACACCTAAATGCTGGGATATTTATCACTCCACTATAAATTCTAACCTATTATCCATATATGGCGTTTACGTGTATCGCGTTTGCATGATAAACTGTCTTGCTACCTAATTTCTTTGATAAAATGATTAAACCACATCCTTTAATTGGTTCATATAATCATATAATTAATTTATAAATTGGAGTCTACTTTCTTAATAACTAGATTAGTTAGCTTATAACGGTGCAACATGTAATACTTTATCTAGATTGCTTTAAATCATAATTTGAGATATTATACTCCTTTATGAATTTCCATTCATTCAAGGCTTTGTGAGGAATTCTTTACTATCGTATGATTATAAAAGAGTAAATAGGATTCTCTAACAGTTTTTTACCTGATACGCTTACATCATTTATGTAATTAATAATATCTCCAGTGTCTCACCTCTACTTTGAGGTATTACATTTATTATGAGGCACGATAATTAGATTAATTCATAAGGAATTTATTGCTATTGTATGATGATGAATCGACGTACAGTATTATCTCACAATGCGACTTTATTGGCTATTGATACACTCGCCTAAGAAATACTTTTTGTGGAAATGTCCAAAAAGCTAAATATAAGGATAGTACAAGATATAATATGAAAATTGGTTTAATATGACGTTGATGCCATCTATATAAATACCATATCGTAATTGCTATTACTATTTTATTTTATTATTAATACGACATTTGATGTTTATATACTGAAATAAAAAATTTGAATAAATTGCGCTGTATCATATGGTAACAGTAACATTTAATGCTATATTGTTAATTTTAAATTTAAATACATGTTGAAGTTTTAAAATAAAACAAAAATTTCATGAAAATGTTTAGGGAATACTTTTAAATACAAATTTGCATGTTGTCTTTGTACCTAAGTAATCGACATATCAAATTTAGATAAATCTGTCCGGTAAGTTTAACGTGACTATTACACATAAAAAAATAATTTATAACATAAACATAAACATGATTATTGATGAATTATAGTTATGGTATTTGCTGAATTATTTTTTGAAATTAAAATGTACATATGATAGAATAATTAAAAAATAGTATAAAATTTTTATGACGAATATTGTCACTAAATATTGTTTTTAAACAATAATAATGTAGCACATAAATCATAACTTGAGTCGGGGGACAATTCTCATGAAAATGTTTATAATTATGTTTTATTCACACGTTTGCTTACTTAAAATATATGTGATGTAACTAACTTGAAAAAATTTAAAAAAGTAGACATTTTACTTAAAGTTTTTATATTATTCCAGTTTCACATGAAAAATAGTACTTTAAAAAAATTATTTCACTATAACACATGCTATCACTTGAAAGAGAAATTAAAACTGAATACACACATAAAAAGTTTTGATTAATATTTCAAAAACCAAAAAAATCATGTTAATTTTTTAGAAAGTTACATTTTCACTTTTTTGTGTTATTTACACTATTTAGCTTCTTTATAAAGCGTATAATATTTTCCACTATGAAACTATTAAAAACTGTCTGAAACTACTTTCTACTTAAAAGATATTGTAGACTTTGTAAAATATCAAAAAAAATTACACACTTTTGTACATAGGTATTCTAGTTTTTAGGTATTATAGTTATATGTATCATACTCAAATCATCTGATTCTAATACCTCAAGAACTGTATTCTCGCTAAGTGGAGATTGCGAGCGTTTAACTTTATTGAAGTTTACTTTTTATGTTAGTAAAACATTGTTAGTAAACTATTTATCAACAAACAAACACTGTGGAAGCAGCAACAAAAACAACCAAACACAGAGGTTAGACGTGAAACTATCAGCTGACACAACTTTGTCTGATGCAACAACCACGGCCATTTCTATCATGGCTAAACACCTGACTAACCTTACGATATTACTATTATTATTTTTTTATGTAGATTGGTTCATTCTTATTTTTTGTATACCAACAAATTTATAAAAAAGTTAAAAAATGATTGCGGTATGACTTTTACGCCGAACGTCCGTATACACGGACGTCGGCTAAGATTGACCCCAATAAGGATTCTAGACACAAATCCAATAATACAGTAGTTTCCTTATATATATTTTCGACATTTACCAAGGCATTACAGTTACGTTTAATATGTGGTTTCCGAAGACTGGACGTCGTGTTGTATTAGTAATATAATTTGTGCACTGTATTCATAAATTATATTACTTTGCTTATTTACGTATCATTATTTTAATCCCAAAGACTAATGTAAAAGTGTTCAATAAACATCAGGCAAATCCCTTTAATAAATATCATTTAACATAATGTTGCTATCAAAAATGGACAATTATACAGAAAAAAAGACAGGCATAAAAAGTTTATCCAGTCCAACGAATTATAGGCTTCACTAAAGCTCAGGCAATTAACCATTAATTATAATGACATTATTCCCATGTGTAAGAACATAGTGGAAGAAAACAATTTCTTTATTTGTCATAATAAAATATAATATTTATGAGCGATTGCAACATTAAAACTTCTAAATTTTAATATACGATCTAAGTTAAGATATCTCTAATTTAAGCTCTTATAAACAGCAGGGAACTCAGATATAAGGCTAACAGTTCTGATGACTGCACAGTTTTTGCACGGAAAATTAAGCCATCAGCTCTCCGCGCTTGATTACTCGTCCGTCCGTGTTCTCCCGAGTAATTTTTCATCTCTCCAACTCATTTCACCTGTTTTCATCATCTACAGCTTACACGGCCAATATTAAGATTTGAATACGTTTCATTCACTTCTTTCTTTGACGAGTTGTACAGCTTTATAAAAGAAAACTTTCTGTGAAATAAATAGTTTCTCTAGGCTACCAGTCTTTGTATGTTGATGTAAGTTGTTATCAAACAGCTATTGATAGCAAAACAGCGTAATTCACATGAATTACTGAATTCATACAGATGCAAACCAATTACATATAATAAAGGATCCAAATTCTAATTAGTATTATTAATTCAAATCTACAATACACGCCTATGAGTACAATACCAATGCACACAGTACAATATCCTTACTTACTTCTGAGAACCCGCTTCAGAATCAAATAAATTCTGATATTGTTATTTATATTAACATTTATTTACAGCGTCAGTGATTCACAGACAATAATCTTCTGAATGACAGCGCTACACCTTCAGGTGGTAAGGAGTAATTGAACGGTTCTTCTGACAACATCTACTAGTTTTCAATAAAAGTTAAAATTTTATTATTTAACCTTAAAAAAAATAATCAAAGAGGCTTTTTATGTTTATAACTGCCGCTATGTCGAGTTATTGTATTCAATTTTAGATTATTTGATGTCAATTTGTAATATTATTTAATACAGGTAGCTCAATAATTGGATTTCATAGAATGTGATATATCACAACTAATACGAGTATTATAAATGTGAAAGTAAGTTTATTGGTTTTTTACGCTTTCACATGTAAGCTGTTTAACCGATTGTACTGACATTTTACATGGTGCCTGGTTACCATACAGGTCTAGTCTTATTCTGAAAATTCTTCCAGGCTACTAGTCTCCCATGTTGGCCCCCAAAGTTACATTAAAACTAAATTAATGTTAATTGAAAGAGTCAGTTAAATGTATTTTACTGTCTAGTTTCATGACAGTAAAACCATGTTTTATTAATTTACCTACAATTTTGGATTTTTTTTACGTTATAGTGTAAAATGTTAGAGTAAGTTGGATAGTAAAAAGACTTCTTACGTGAACCTTTCCTCGCAAACTGCTGCTAAGCACAGAATAATAAAATAACCAGATAGGAAAAATAACTTTTAGTATATATTTACTACTTTTATTGAGCATGTCAACAAACATCAAATATGCAGTGGTCAGTCAATACTGTAAAACTAATATAAAAGATAAAATTACTATTTAAAACTTTTACTAAAATTATACTACTACAAAACCTGTCTTAGCAGTCTTTTGACAGAAGTAGGATTCTGAGATCTGTGTACGTATATACAAATAGAGAAAGTTTTTGTATATTAATTTATGCATAGATTAGTACCGACTAAAATTCAAGGTTAAAATGTATTATTTAATGTAGTATTTTTTAATTTATAAAGCAGATGTTGTACACAAACATGTCTTCTATCCAAATAATATTAAATGCTTTAAAATACTTAACAATAATATTATTTCAATCAGTTATCCAACATTTGCTAAAGTATGTATTGTCATCACAGTCACACATCCTCTGTGGCTAAACCAATGAGAACGTTGTGAAAAGTGTTGTTTTATTGTAATTAACTAGGAATCTCCGCTTAGATCCTATGTTGATTGAATCCCGCAACTATGTATTTTTTTGATTAATGAAATAATTTATAGTATTCAAAATTGATTTTTATGTTTTGCTTTACGTTTAAAGCATTTCATATCGCAAACGACATGTCCATTTATATTCAGTCAAGATAAGGAATTATGTTATAAGCCATTTTATGATAAATGTGTGCGAAATGAGAGGAGGGTATAATTTATTTTAATATATTTTTAGATAAAATATTTTAATTTTTTTTTTTTTTTTTTTTTTTTTTCCTATTTTGAAGTTTGAATTTAAAAGTCATCAAGAAGTTTTTATTTTAATTTAATTCCAGTTATTATTTTTAAGAAGAAGATTTATTTTAGTTTAAACTTTATTTATTTCAGAAGATTTACTTTTATTTTTAAACCTTCACAAAAGTTTATTTTAAATTTCAAAGCTAACCCCTCAAGTGCCAGTAAAACTGTACATAAATGTTTAACTACATTTATGTATATAATGACATGATAAAACCGAACAATTATTTGAGGTTAGTATAGTATATTATACCACGTAATTACGTAAAATGTACTTTAGATTTTTAACTCCATCTCCTTTATAAAAATAGTAAAATGTCTAATCATCCAACACCATTTTCACAAAACGCAGTTTGATGTGGTTTTTACAGTTGTCAATATATATTTTTATAAATGTTGAAGCACAGTTACAGGTAAGATCACTGAACCATAAAAACGAGGATACGTAAATTACTTTTAACAAAAAATTATAGGAAAATTAAAAAAAAAAAAAAAAAATTAAAATATTTTATCTAAAAATATATTAAAATAAATTATACCCTCCTCTCATTTCGCACACATTTATCATAAAATGGCTTATAACATAATTCCTTATCTTGACTGAATATAAATGGACATGTCGTTTGCGATATGAAATGCTTTAAACGTAAAGCAAAACATAAAAATCAATTTTGAATACTATAAATTATTTCATTAATCAAAAAAATACATAGTTGCGGGATTCAATCAACATAGGATCTAAGCGGAGATTCCTAGTTAATTACAATAAAACAACACTTTTCACAACGTTCTCATTGGTTTAGCCACAGAGGATGTGTGACTGTGATGACAATACATACTTTAGCAAATGTTGGATAACTGATTGAAATAATATTATTGTTAAGTATTTTAAAGCATTTAATATTATTTGGATAGAAGACATGTTTGTGTACAACATCTGCTTTATAAATTAAAAATACTACATTAAATAATACATTTTAACCTTGAATTTTAGTCGGTACTAATCTATGCATAAATTAATATACAAAAAACTTTCTCTATTTGTATATACGTACACAGATCTCAGAATCCTACTTCTGTCAAAAGACTGCTAAGACAGGTTTTGTAGTAGTATAATTTTAGTAAAAGTTTAAATAGTAATTTTATCTTTTATATTAGTTTTACAGTATTGACTGACCACTGCATATTTGATGTTTGTTGACATGCTCAATAAAAGTAGTACATATATACTAAAAGTTATTTTTCCTATCTGGTTATTTTATTATTCTGTGCTTAGCAGCAGTTTGCGAGGAAAGGTTCACGTAAGAAGTCTTTTTACTATCCAACTTACTCTAACATTTTACACTATAACGTAAAAAAATCCAAAATTGTAGGTAAATTAATAAAACATGGTTTTACTGTCATGAAACTAGACAGTAAAATACATTTAACTGACTCTTTCAATTAACATTAATTTAGTTTTAATGTAACTTTGGGGGCCAACATGGGAGACTAGTAGCCTGGAAGAATTTTCAGAATAAGACTAGACCTGTATGGTAACCAGGCACCATGTAAAATGTCAGTACAATCGGTTAAACAGCTTACATGTGAAAGCGTAAAAAACCAATAAACTTACATTCACATTTATAATACTCGTCTTAGTTGTGATATATCACATTCTATTAAATCCAATTATTGAGCTACCTGTATTAAATAATATTACAAATTGACATCAAATAATCTAAAATTGAATACAATAACTCGACATAGCGGCAGTTATAAACATAAAAAAGCCTCTGTGATTATTTTTTTAAGGTTAAATAATAAAAATTTTAACTTTTATTGAAAACTAGTAGATGTTGTCAGAAGAACCGTTCAATTACTCCTTACCACCTGAAGGTGTAGCGCTGTCATTCAGAAGATTATTGTCTGTGAATCACTGACGCTGTAAATAAATGTTAATATAAATAACAATATCAGAATTTATTTGATTCTGAAGCGGGTTCTCAGAAGTAAGTAAGGATATTGTACTGTGTGCATTGGTATTGTACTCATAGGCGTGTATTGTAGATTTGAATTAATAATACTAATTAGAATTTGGATCCTTTATTATATGTAATTGGTTTGCATCTGTATGAATTCAGTAATTCATGTGAATTACGCTGTTTTGCTATCAATAGCTGTTTGATAACAACTTACATCAACATACAAAGACTGGTAGCCTAGAGAAACTATTTATTTCACAGAAAGTTTTATTTTATAAAGCTGTACAACTCGTCAAAGAAAGAAGTGAATGAAACGTATTCAAATCTTAATATTGGCCGTGTAAGCTGTAGATGATGAAAACAGGTGAAATGAGTTGGAGAGATGAAAAATTACTCGGGAGAACACGGACGGACGAGTAATCAAGCGCGGAGAGCTGATGGCTTAATTTTCCGTGCAAAAACTGTGCAGTCATCAGAACTGTTAGCCTTATATCTGAGTTCCCTGCTGTTTATAAGAGCTTAAATTAGAGATATCTTAACTTAGATCGTATATTAAAATTTAGAAGTTTTAATGTTGCAATCGCTCATAAATATTATATTTTATTATGACAAAATAAAGAAATTGTTTTCTTCCACTATGTTCTTACACATGGGAATAATGTCATTATAATTAATGGTTAATTGCCTGAGCTTTAGTGAAGCCTATAATTCGTTGGACTGGATAAACTTTTTATGCCTGTCTTTTTTCTGTATAATTGTCCATTTTTGATAGCAACATTATGTTAAATGATATTTATTAAAGGGATTTGCCTGATGTTTATTGAACACTTTTACATTAGTCTTTGGGATTAAAATAATGATACGTAAATAAGCAAAGTAATATAATTTATGAATACAGTGCACAAATTATATTACTAATACAACACGACGTCCAGTCTTCGGAAACCACATATTAAACGTAACTGTAATGCCTTGGTAAATGTCGAAAATATATATAAGGAAACTACTGTATTATTGGATTTGTGTCTAGAATCCTTATTGGGGTCAATCTTAGCCGACGTCCGTGTATACGGACGTTCGGCGTAAAAGTCATACCGCAATCATTTTTTAACTTTTTTATAAATTTGTTGGTATACAAAAAATAAGAATGAACCAATCTACATAAAAAAATAATAATAGTAATATCGTAAGGTTAGTCAGGTGTTTAGCCATGATAGAAATGGCCGTGGTTGTTGCATCAGACAAAGTTGTGTCAGCTGATAGTTCACGTCTAACCTCTGTGTTTGGTTGTTTTTGTTGCTGCTTCCACAGTGTTTGTTTGTTGATAAATAGTTTACTAACAATGTTTTACTAACATAAAAAGTAAACTTCAATAAAGTTAAACGCTCGCAATCTCCACTTAGCGAGAATACAGTTCTTGAGGTATTAGAATCAGATGATTTGAGTATGATACATATAACTATAATACCTAAAAACTAGAATACCTATGTACAAAAGTGTGTAATTTTTTTTGATATTTTACAAAGTCTACAATATCTTTTAAGTAGAAAGTAGTTTCAGACAGTTTTTTAATAGTTTCATAGTGGAAAATATTATACGCTTTATAAAGAAGCTAAATAGTGTAAATAACACAAAAAAGTGAAAATGTAACTTTCTAAAAAATTAACATGATTTTTTTGGTTTTTGAAATATTAATCAAAACTTTTTATGTGTGTATTCAGTTTTAATTTCTCTTTCAAGTGATAGCATGTGTTTATAGTGAAATAATTTTTTTAAAGTACTATTTTTCATGTGAAACTGGAAATAATATAAAAACTTTAAGTAAAATGTCTACTTTTTTAAATTTTTTCAAGTTAGTTACATTTTATAAATATAATTTGCTTTATATATCTATATAATGGAATTTATTTTACTGCAAAGCATTGAAAAAATTAGTAAAATATCGCAATATTTGTAATTTTTACAATCTTTTTAGTAAAATACTGCAAAACGCCTGAAATAGGCCTGGAATCCTTCAGTAGTATTGTGTGAAAAATCACTGGCATTTCTCAGACCAACTTTTGATTTTTTGTCTGGCACTAAAACACAAAAATATTTTCATAAATTTATGTTTTCATTGTGATGTATCTAATTCAAGAACCCTAAATAACGTTGAATTTGCAAGGAAATACTATTTTTAAGGAAAATAACTTACTGTATTGATTAGCTACTAAGCAAAGATCTTTTCTATTGACGTGAGCATGAGGGTTAAGTTAGTTCTATTTAATTTTTCAAATAGTTTTGAACTGTACATCATTATAAAATGCTATGGATTACCACATGTCTAACTATTTCCATAACCATCCTGCAATAAAGAAACAATGGTGGTATTGTCACGCTAGCTTTAACCTTCCTTACTTATTGCATAGTTAACATTGATTACCCTCATGTACTTGAAATAGTTATCACTTTATTATTACTTAGCAAGTCAAGGAAGTTAAATTTTTTAATGATCGATTAAAAATATAAACAATATACTTATTTGAATATAGATGTGGTATTCCTTTGCTTAACTATAAATATATCAAATGATTTAAAAATAAATATGTATAAACGGATATTTAAATGTATTTACAAGAAAAATAGTCACTGTCAATTAGCCTATCAATTTCACTGTTTGTACTAACTCTACTGGGTCCTGCCATTCTATGAGGAATACGTATTATTCCAACACTAAATAAAATTGTATTTTGTAAAATAAATTAGAACTAGGCCTACCATAATGTTAGTAAAATAACAAACATTCAAAGTTGCCATTTTAGGTTAGGCTTACATGCAACTCACAAAAACCGAAAAAATTACTGGAGTGAACTTGATTTACAGACCATAATATGATTCTCCCTGTAGTCTATGGGTACTGAGAGAGGATTATATACAACACCAAACACAAATTAGTGGGCATTTACACGAAACAAAAAATGAATTGTGTTAACTATATTTAATTAGTATTACTGTTAGCAATACCGATGAACAATGAACAGTTCCAGTTCTTTAAGCTTTGATTAATAGTCTTTAAAAATAGGACAACAATTACTGTGGTTTACGAGAGAGGGAATAAAAATAATTTTGATTAATAAAGAATGAAAGTAACTCATCCAAGTAAATCCTGATCCTGGTCCTGCTTCTGGCTTACCCGCCGTTTTCCTAGTAGTGTTTCCGGGGCTTGTTGTGAATTGAACAATGTTTGTAAATTGTGGCGACATAACACTTTAGAATTATTTAAAAAGATTTAATTATACAAATGCCATGTTGTTTCCATGGATATAAAATAATATTTTATGTACACTACTGCTTAAGTCTCACCTTTCTCCTTGTATTGTTGACGTTAGAACTACTACTAACACTAAACAGAACGCTTGTTATTTGATTTCTCCATCACACACATTTTAAGTAAGCAAACGTGTGAATAAAACATAATTATAAACATTTTTATGGGGATTGTCCCCCGACTAAAGTTATGATTTATGTGCTACATTATTATTGTTTAAAAACAATATCCAGGGATAATATTTGTCATGATATTTTATACTATTGTTAATATCATTCTATAATATGTACACTTAAATTTCAAGAAATACTTCAGCAAATAAACATAACTATAGTTCATCAACAATCATATTTATGTTTATATTATAAATGCAAATTTTTTGTTGTGTAATATTCACGTTAAACTTACCGGACAGATTTAACTAAATTTGATATGTCCATTACTTAGGTACAAAGAAAACATGCGCATTTGTATTTAAAAGTATTCCCTAAACATTTTCATGACATTTTTGTTTTATTTTAAAACTTCAACATGTATTTAAGTTTAAAATTAACAATATAAACATTTCGCTTTTATCCATGTGACACAACGCAACTTATTCAAATTTTTCATTTCAGTAAATAATCATCAAATGCCGTATTAATATAAATATAGTAATGACAAGTACGATATGGTATTTATATAGATGGCACCAATGACATATTAAACCAATTTGTATATTATATCTTATACTATACTTATATTTAGCTTGTTGAACATTTCCAAAAAACGTATTTAATAGGCGAGTGTCTCAATAGGCAATAACGTCGCATTGTGAGATAATACTGTACGTTGATTTATAATCATACAATAGCAATAAATCTCTTATAAACTAATGATATTATCATGCCTCATTATAAATGTAATACCTCAAAGTAGAGTTTAGAGACACCGGAGAGATATTATTAATTACATATGATGTAAGCGTATCAGGTAAAAACTTTTTAGAGAATCCTATTTAATGTTTTATAATCATACGCTAGTAATTCATTCCTCACGAAGCCTTGAAAGAATGGATGTTCATAAATGAGAATAATATCTCAAATTATGATTTAAAGCAATCTAGATAAGGTATTACATGTTGTATCATTATAAGCTAACTAATCTAGTTATTAAGAACGTAGACTCCAATTTATAAACTAATTATATGATTAAATTAACCAATTAAAGTATGTCGTTTAAACATTTTTATCTAAAAAATAAGGTAGCAAGACAGTTTATCATGCACACGCGATACACGTAAACGCCAGATATGGATAATAGGTCAGAATATATAGTGGAATGATAAATATCCTAGCATTTATGTGTACATCTAAGAGCACAATGAACAACGCAACGCATTTATTGACTAAAATATAGGTAAGATACAATACTTAAGTATTAATTACTTGTGGTAATAACTTAAAAACTCGAGTACTACCATTTAGGTACATTTACAAAAACTAAGGTTATTTTAGAGCATAAACAAACCTTTGTCCTTTCCGGGCGACATATTCAATCTTTGTACAATTAATTTGGGCTACATCTCTTTTAATTTATAATATATGATAACTCTTAATAACTCAACTTTTTGCTTGTAAAGCCTTTATGTACCGCTATTTTGTAGTGTGCGCTTTAGAATGAAAATCTAGAAGAGGAATTTTCAGATTTATAATTTTCTTAAGAGTTCTTGTAAGGGTCTTAAAGCGCAAAGTATATATTATTACAATTTTCTTATTTTTTATCAATATAATTAAATTTGATGTCAAAATTCGAGACCATTTTCCCGAAAATAATTACAGATTCCATTTTGTTGTAAATAAAATATTGCTAGGCACAATTTCAAAAATTTGAAATGTGTATTATTATTGTCTTAGTTATTGTTTTATAAAGAAAAGAAATTACAAGGGATCACCGAGTATGGCGTTGATCTGTGAAACCCCATTGAAACAAATATTTCGTTGAAATCCTCCTAATCCTGAAGGATTTGCCAAAGGTAAATCGTTGAGATATATTTGAAATCATGTGTAGCACACTATACACTGAATCAACATGGTAATTTAAATTTATTTCATTAAACCGTGATTTTACAACGTAATTAATGACAGGCAATTGACCTTGTCTACATACAAATAAACCAATACACCGGAGTATCGAAAGACCCAAAAAGACGTAAGGAAGTCTAATTTAACAAAGTAAACTCGTTACATTCAGTGGCGTAGCTAGAGAACATTCGAGGGTGGATTAAACATCCAGCAGGGTCAAAGAGTCCTACTCGCAAAATTTAGAAATTTGTTTGTTTACAAGTGAATTCTCAATTTAATTGTACTTTTTAAATTTTCTTAGTCACTCAAATGTGATTGTAAGCATTCATGCTTGAAAAAATTTAAACTTTTCAAAACATTCGAGACTTGTGTTCTTAGCATAGTAGTTAAATAATGATCTTCAGGGTCTCCATATATACAAAAATCAACAATTAAGTTGAGTTTTTTAATTGCATCTTTTGTATTAAAATGTAAACCAATAAAATTGTTTTGTAACATTATATTTGGTTCATTTCATTTTCCAACTACCTTAATCAAATAAATATAATTTGTAGGTTACATTACTATTAGTTAGAAATTATTCGATAATTGCCATGTACTATAGATCAGGTCAGCATTATAATTGTGTACGCCAGACGACACATGACACATATCAGGCTTGGTCGAAGTTGCATGCACAATTTCAAGTCTATAGCTTATTTTTCATTCTCGATATCCCCAACAAACAGACAGAGAGCTATTGCTATAAGTTAAAAAAAATTTGAGGTTATTAAAATATTGTATTTATTAATGATGTATCGTATTATGTTATTTATTTAAGTCAGGTAGTTGTCATTGATTGTGTCATATTTCTATAATTATGTTTTTGGTTGAATATTTACTCGCAATGTTTACTTCAATAAATTATATAAATTAGTGTAATTGTAATTGTATCATAAATCTGTATATTCGTAGCATTAGAAATCAGTAGGACTAAATTATTTTCATCATCTGTATTACATAACTGTTTCTGTAATATAAGTGTAATATTTCTTACATAAATATGTGTTTAAAATTGTAAACCAAACATATACTCATATATGATCTTAAACTGAATTTTTCAGTTACAGTAATATAATATAATTAGAAAAAATTTGTATTTATTAATGATGTCACGTGCTATGTTAGGTATATAAGTCAGGTAGTTGTCATTGATTTTGTCATATTCCTATAATTATGTTTTTGGTAGAATATTTACTCGCAAAGTTTCTTTTTAATCCCTTTAGTTTATTACAGCTATTACATAACTCTTATTACAGATTTTGTAGCGTAATTATGAATTTATTTACTACCAATTAAGGACTCCACATTATATTATGTTGCTTTTGCCCTATTAGTTTGAATATATTCCAATAGAACAAAAAATTATATTTACCGTCGTTTTAAGCTTATATGGAAAATATGATGAGATTATGACATTTTATTCGTTGTGCACCATGTCACATTTTGTAAAGTGTCTTTGGAGTTATAAAGAAAGTTCAATATTAATATAATTAAATCAATATAAATTATATGTTTGCAAATATGTTCGTATATATTACGACTCATTAATTCGGATATAAAACGACTCATTAATTCGTAAGATAATAGAAATCAGAACCGTTCCGAACTCAGGTCGCTATCAGCCGCATGTACAGGGTTTGTCAGGAATTTTCGGGATTTATCGGTACTGCCCGGCTCTGCCCCCACTCTTTCTCTCCGCCTGGCTTGATCGCCCCATTCTTCTACTACATGAGGAGCTCGTCCAGCTCTACGTCCTGCTCAGTAGAGTTCGACGCTCAGAAGACATCGTGGCCCTCGTCCGTCCTGATAGGGTATCCGATGAAGACGCCTACGCGAGGAACATCATGTACGGCGAACTTCTTTAGTAAACAAGATTGACACTGGCACTAGGCTAGGGGACTAGTTATTAGCAATTACGGTTTACTTTTCACTTCCAGGTAAACCTAACGTAAGACTTTAGTCATCACCAAATTCTCCTTATCTACTAGATTTCCTTCAAATTAATTAATTTTTCTAAATAATACATTGATTATTTTTATACAACACATATCATTGGGCTGAGCGTTAGAGAACAATTACGATCCGCACGATTCTTGAGACCGAATACAACTGTGAACATGACATTTTGAAACCTCATTTGTGAATTTAACCATTCAAAAAATCCATCTTATCCCCGAATTTGGAAGCGGACAACCATAAGTTGCGGCGAATTGTAATATTATACAATTTAATGTACATACACCGGTGTTAAAGTTTTTTTTAGTAGAAGTTACCCTTTAATAAAATTATGAAATAATTTATTGAGTAGTACAGTTTCGATTGATATTTTTAAGTAAACTAAACATTATCTGTTTTATTCTTAACTACTAGGAACAATGGTACTCTCAGTTACGTTTTATATTTATTTAAAAACGGAATTTATTAAATCTAAATAATTTTATTAAAGCTGTACTTTAGTTTCCGAAACTAAATGTTTAACAACTACAAGATGTGTTACAAAATGAATAAAACAATTGTTTGCAATACTAAAAGAAACAAAAAGGCGAAATTAAACTTAATACTTAATTGTGTGTTTAGGTTCAGTTCAAAGCTCTGAGGATGGTTTCCGTAACTAATTGGTTAAATCAACAATTACAGACCACATTTCTCCTGAAACCTGTTTAATATAGTTCTTATTTTATTGGGTAAAAACAATTAAATGACATTAGGATGTGAATTTTATTCCTAAGTCAACTAGCATTGGCTTATTCCAAATTATTTTCAATATTGCACTGCTATTAAATGCCTGAGTGATATCTCTCAGACATATTTAAGTAACTAAATCTCCAAGTAATTTTTACACTATTTATCAGATATGTATGAACGGTTAGTGTATAGCAGAGACGTTACTTCAGCTGACTTAACCGTTACTGTGTAGTGGAAAATCTGTTTACATATAAAACAATGGATCAGCAAAATAGTAATAGATTTAAATTTTCAAAGATTTGATTGATAATAGTGATGACGTAGATGAAGACAAGAACTATTCACCCTCAGAATGTTCAGATAGTTCAGACTCAGAAGATCAAAGAAGATTAAAAAATCAAGAAAAACAAGAGCCCACATAAAGTTTACATGAATAAAGGACTACTGACTGGTCAAGCATCCACCTCGACTTTTAGGGTTGATTCTTCTGAAAAAGAGGCCCGGATTGCGGCTCCTGCTGCCCCAGCGACCTCCCACGGCCTGATGGAGACCTCCGATAGCCCTTTGGAGACCATCCACGGCCTGCCGACTACATCTCGACCCATCAACGCCGTGTCACCCGGGACAGGAGAACAGGGCCCGGGTGAAGTCGGAATTACCCCCGAGAGCTGCCAGGGTGCGGCGACCAAGTGCCAGGGGAACCCACGCTTGTCGGATTCCCAAAAATGCCTTTCCAAAGGCCAAGTAATACCACCGGGGACTTCTGCTCCAGTTGCCTAGCTGATGGATCCAGCTACTTCTGAGGCCAACTCTGGAACTTAAAGCCGTCCCGCCGCGGGTCTGCGGAAACGACAAGCGGCTCCAGATCTGACTCTTCCGCCGAAAAGCCGACGGACGGACACCAACGCAGGCGAAGACATGGACGTCGATCGAGGGCCACGCATTCCTCCCATCATCCTGGACGTCCCCAAAGGATGGGCCAGCCATGCTGTTACCATCAAACAGCTGGTTGGGGGCGACCTAGAGGCAATCTGCACCGCTCGGACGCTACGGCTGAAGACGAGCACCGTGGCCCACTTTCGGAAACTACAAAGGTACTTACAGGAACAGGGGCTGAAGTTCCACACTTTCGCCATGACCACTGAGCGCCTCCTCAAGGTGGTGATCAAAGGTCTCCCAGCCACCCTATCGCCGGAAGAGGTCGTCGAGGCTTTCCAAGGAGATGGCTATGGCATCGTGGGGGCCAAGCTCCTGAAGACAAGACGTGGACAACCGACCAGCCTGTGGCTCATCACCCTCCGTGGAAGCGATGGGCTCCGGCCTCCTACTGATGTCTACACCACCCGGACTCTGTTCTTCTGCAGGCTGGAGGTCAGGAAGTACACCAGGCCTAGTGGACCAGTCCAGTGCCACCGATGCCTAGGGTTTGGGCATGGCTACAGCCACTGCCACCGTGAGCTCCGCTGCGTACGATGCGGTGATAATCATCCGTCCAGCCCCTGCCCGAAGGAAGCTTCAACCGCAGTCAGATGCTGCAATTGTGGAGAGGCCCACTCTGCCAACTACCGTGGGTGTGTCACCTTCAAAAACGAGAAGCAGCTCTCGTATGCTGCCGTTGCCAGGAGGGTTCAGAGGCCTGTACCTTCCAGGATTGAGCCTCCTAAGCCTCGAGAAGCTCCTGCTCCAGTCCCTCCTGCCACCGTAGATGACACCGCGGAGCCCTCCACTGAAAACCGGGAGGAAGACGACTTCGATATGGTAAGGCGTTGCCGTCATCGCCCAGCTCGGAAGCCGGAAAATCGGGGAGCTCGTTCTCGTTCAACTCTGAAGACCTCAACCTCCGAGACACGTCAACCCCCTGCCTCTCATCAACTAGAGAACCCAACAATCGAGGACACTCCTGCCCCTGCCAGACCAGCAATACCCAGGCCCTCAACGATATCTCGTGCTGAGTCACCTAAGCCTGCTTCCAGCCCTGAACTACAAGCCCAGCCGCCCACACAAAACATCACGCCGACTTCTCACCCAGCTTCCCTCATGTCTCAGGATCTCAAGGTAAGACTAAATCAGATTCTTTCTCAGCTGACCAACATAGTGGCGTTGATATCACGCCTCATGGACATGTTGTCCGCCACCAGGAGCTGAGATCATCCGGATTGCCATCCACTACAGCGGAGCCGAACTGGAGATTGCCTCCGTCCACAATCCACCTAGAAACCCTCTGCAAACTCGCTGCCTTGATGCCCTGCTGCGTCCTGGTTCCCCTGCACTTGTTGCTGGGGACCTCAATGCGAAGCGTCTGGACTGGTGATGCCGGAACACCAACTCCAACGGCAGAAGTCTACACCGTCTCCTGGACAACCGACTCCACATCCAACTACTGACACCTGAGGAGCCCTCGCACTACAATCACAATGGACGGCACCTCCCGGACCTACTGGACATCGGTCTAGCTGGCTCGCTGGACGGACATATCGAAGTGTTTGCAGTCTTCGACCTCTCGGACGACGGAGCGCCATCATATCCTCCTACTCGTCCCACCAAGATCAACTGGCACCACTTTGCAATCCACCTCGCTGACAGACATCGGCCACCACCAACTCCTGCCGAGTCACCGGACCAGCTAGACCGACAAGTACACGACTTGACTTCCATCCTCCAAGAAGCTATGAGGGCCTCGTCATTACCTCTCTCCCGGACTGACATCACTCCACCTCTACCCGAGGAGTTGAGAGAGGAGATTCGCATTCGTCGCAGACTACGAAGGGAGTATCAGCAGTCCCGGTGTCCCCACGCCAAGCAGACCTTCAACCGCCAGGCCAGGAAGTGCTCTCGTCTCCTGGCTGAACACAGAGCGGCTGCGTGGGATGACTTTGTGGAACATCAAGCTGACGGTGGTGTCGGCGGCATCTGGAAAATCTCCAGGGCACTTCGAGGGGAGAAGAATACCAACCGACCACTTCATGGACAGCGTGGTATTGTCTACTCCCCTGGAGATCGAGCAGAGGCCTTCGCCGACACCATGGAAGACCAATTCTCCCCACACGCGGATGTCTACGACGAGTTCACGTGCGAAATGATTGAAAACTTCCTAGAGGGATACCAACCTGACGAAGACGACCTACTGCCCACTGTGACTACACTTGAAGTGCAAGACCACATTCGCCGCCTTTGCCCGAAGAAGGCCCCTGGCCCGGACTCCTTAGGAACTCCATCATTGAAGAACCTGCCGGCTTGGGTGATCGTCACGATCACCTGCATCTCCAACTCATGCCTACGCCTGGCTCACTTCCCGACCACCTGGAAGGATGCCAAGGTGATCATGATACCCAAGCCCGGCATGGACCCTCTCTTCCCGGAGAACCACAGGCCGATCTCCCTCCTGCCTGTGCTCTCCAAGATTCTGGAGAAGATCGTCTTGGCGAGATTCCCTGAGAAGTTCTTCACGTCTATCAGGACAGAACAATTCGGCTTCCGCACCGGCCACTCCAACACCCTTTAGCTTCGCAGAGTCCTGAACAACATCATCGAAGCTGTAAGAAGGAAGCACCACTCCACTTCGGTCCTGATAGACGTGAGCAAAGCTTTCGACAAGGTGTGGCACGAGTGACTGCTCTTCAAGCTGTCATCTTCTCCATTGCCTGGCAGGATTTTTCGTCTGCTCCGCAGCTATCTCCACTTCCGGACCTTCTCCGTCAGCGTTGCCCGATCCACCTCTACGACCCGCCCAGTGACATCTGGTGTGCCACAGGGATCAGTCCTCCGCCCGATCCTGTACCTGTGGTACACAAACGACTTTCCGGTCGCTCCGAGAGTGCAGCTCTCCCTGTACGCGGACGATGCGCTCCTCACGGCCACTTCTGCCAACCTGAGGATGGCTGGGTTCTACATCCAGTGGCAGCTGCACCTACTGGAGCCCTGGTTGACCAAGTGGAGGATCAAGGTAAACGTTGACAAATGTGAAGCCATAAACTTCACAAGGACAAGGAGACAAACTGACGGCCGTCACCTGTCACTCAACGGCGACGACATACCCTGGAAGACTTCAGTCAAGTACCTGGGGGTACTCCTGGACTCCAAGCTGATCTTCAAACCCCACGTCAAGAGGATCTGTGGCCAAGCGAGGAAGGGCTTCGGCAGCATCGGCCCCCTGCTCAACTCCACGAAGCTACCAACCAGGACGAAGGTCCTGCTCTACACGGCTCTGATACGACCAGTGCTCACATATGCGGCCCTAGCATGGTACCACCTCACCTGCAAGACCGCAAGGAGGCAGTTGCTCGCTGTCCAGAGCGTGTGTCTCCGGCGGGCCACTGGGTCGCTCTGGTTCGTGAGGAACACCGTAGTCAGGGCTTCGTCCAACGTCCCTACCATCAGGAGCTTCGTAGAAGGCCTGACATCGAGCCTTGAGGAAGCTGCAGAGTCCTCACCGTGGGGTCACATCCGTGAGCTTCGCGCCCAGGAGGTCCCCCAACTGCGTCTTCCCATTGATGACTGATGACATCGACTACAAGTTCGACTGCACCACGACACTTCACCCCACTGACAGGTAGCGAAAGCTACTAGGGCTTTGACCCTCGAGACACAAGGCAAAAGCCTAACCGGCAGAGGCCTTGAAAGATGTGGGGGATCCACCCCCCCCCACAATCACAGCGACTTGACTTGACTGATAGCTTGTTCGATGTGTAGAAATTGATTGTAAACTGATTTTTTTTGTACATTTATAGTACTGAAAGGATTTAAAAAGACAAATTAAAGTTCTTTTTTAGCTCACAAAATATACGAAAATAATCCTTAAATTAATCTTTACACTTTTTATCACATATGTATAAACGAATAGTATATAGCTTGGACGATGTGTTAAAAATGATTGTAAACTGAGTCTTTTTTTGCAAGTAGAGTACTGAAAGGATTTAAATACATGCACTTCAAGTTCTTTTTTAGCTCACAAAATATATGAAAATAATTCTTTAAGTAATCTTTACACTTTTTATCAGATATGTGTGAACGAATAGTATAAAGCTTGGCCCATGTCTTGCAAATGATAGTAAGCTGATTCTTCCTGTACACTTACAAGATTTAAAAACGAAAATCTCAAGTTCTTTGTTAGCTCAAAAAATATTCGACAGTTATTTGTTGTTTAAGATAATATTCCTCATTGTATAAATCCTGTTAATTGCAATCGCGTTATAACTAAATAGAATTTGTGTCACTGTCCAGTGTACATTTAAACTGCAATTGTATAGTTCCTTAAAGGAAGAAAAATACTATTTTGATACGTTAATATAAAGCAATGAATTATTTGAAAAATTATTGTGAAATTAAACATTAAATACTTTTAATTTAATTTTAAAATATTTTACTTTGATTTGTTTCATATTAATAACTCCTGTACACGACTGATAAAATGAAAGCTATAACTATTTTCATAACCATTAATTTGTCAATGTTCAAACCACTACCCTAACACCAATAGGGTAGTCACACTAGCTTAGTTTATTTTCCATATTTATTGCATAGTTGACAATGATTACTCTCCTGTACGTTAAGGAATTATAATTTTATTTTTACTGCGCACTTTACGGCATAGATATTTTTATTGTTTGAATGTAAAATGATAAACTATGTTTCATATTCAAGTATAGATAAGGTATTTCGCTCAGTAAGTATCACGATAAACATATTAGAGAAGTTTAAAATATAAGCTGCTATATACTTGATTTTGTGCTTAAAGAGGCCTCTGACCATATCAGCACAGGACGTAAAGTCTCTCAGCAAATGCATTCTCTTTTTATTAAGAAACCAATTTCATTAGGTTATTTTATTTTTAATATTCAAATCAAGTAGTCTACAATACTATTTAAGTTATACCAACATTTAATTAAAATATGAAAATATAATTATTATACAAATACTTCACTCGTTTAGTTATAAAAACGGTTGACTATGAATATTGAAATTTACATTCTTAACTAGCATCCGTGTATATGAAGACTATTGTTAGTAAATAGCGCGTCCGATTCGGAAATCAAACTCTGACCCTTTACGTGGTATAGCCGAGTCGGTAAACACATACCTACCAAGACAGTAGAAGATGTTTGCAAGGCATATTCTAGTAATATTTCTTTAACGTGTGCCTAATAGATGTGAAGTTGCAGGTATTATATTACTGTCAGCAAAAGAATATTTTAAAATGATGTAATGCTTAAATATTTTATTTATAAAAGCCCTAATGGAGTCCAATAATAAAGTGAGTGATTTTACCCTCGACAGGAGAGAGTTCTGGTGTACAATTCAGTAACTAATTCATAAAGGTATAAGTTATAGAATAATTTACTTTTAAAAACTACCCTTTACTGTTTTCTAATATTTAATTTAAACAGTTTAACATAATTTAATGGAGCATCGATATTATTATTATTATTATTATTCAGCCAGCACACACTAATTTAATTTAGCTTTTAATATTTAGTCAATAAAAATACGTTAGAATAGGAGCTGTGTGACATAAGTAAAAGGATGCTTCTCTTATACAAAATTTGATTTTATATCAATTACGTAAAACAGTTCCAATTCCACTCTGTTGTAATCCATAAACATATCAAATTACAAAACGATTACCCGGTATTCTTTCGGTACAGAGTGGATTATAAAAAGCCTAAAACAAAAATTTTCCAGTTTTAGAAGAAAGTTATGACAACCTTAATATACCTTGATGGAAAACTAACGAAATAACACCTATTTAAATTTTTTTACTTTAGTGTTGTCACTACATTTAACTGTTCCGGTAGCCTGTCACTAAAACTAGGATGTATAAACTGCTTTGTTAGGTGAGAGATCGAGGAGGAGATGCTGTGATTACTAAAAAAATAATATAAGTAACTCATCTGTATGTTCTGATCCTGGTCCTGGCCATAATGTATCCTGGAGGAGTTTCCCTAATGTGTTCCAAATATAACAATTCTGATAATAATCTGTACTATCGAAAAACCAATGACCAAATCCTGTATCTTGTTGTTTCTATGGATATACATAATTTTAATATATTAAACTTTGGTTATGTTTCAGCTGTTTTCCTTATTTTCTTTTAATCCTGACTTGTGCAGGCGCGTCTTACGCCACGTTCACCACCGAGAAGCATCACAATTATTTTATGTTATTGTAAAGTCGTACATTGTATGGGTAAAAATATATAAATAAACTTATTTATAAAATGTTTGTTTCAAAATGCAACCCAGAAACACCTTTGACATGAAATGTTTTGATACAGCCACATCTACAAAACCTAAATATATTTTACAACATATTTGATTATATTAGTCTGCAATATTGTACTTTTAAATCCTACCGTCAATTAAATCCAAATTCATGTTGCCTATGTTAATCAAGAATTATTCTAATGATATTTCATGTACCTTTATTATACAAAAAAAAATTGAACCAGATTATTCTACCTTTTATGCAGAGGTATTGTATTACAGTTCTGAAGCATATAGATTTATGAAAATGCCCGTATCATTCATTTTTAATTTTGAAAGTGCAAAAAACTGAATGTTTATATCGTAATGATCAAACATATATTGAGTTTTTATGTCCATACGCATTTTATGGCGTTAATATGTCAATTTTTATCTATACGCTACATCACGTGATACTAAGTGTTTATAATTTCCCTTTTTATACAAGTAACAAATATGTAAATTCAAGCCGAATAGTTTAATTTTCTTTTAGCGATTGTTGTCACCAAATCTTTAACAACTATGCGTTACCTAATTTTTAATTTTACGAGCTAGTATAATGATACGTATATGGAAATTCTATAAACCTACGATTGCTGGGTTAAAAACACTTCTGTATCATATTGTTTGTATTTTTAATGTCAAATGTTAATTTACCTAAATTTCTCGTTTAAGAAGATATACAGGTTAAATGAGTAGGCCTAAGAAGCCTATTTCAATAAAACATATCTGTTTTCAACATTTAAAATTATTTTCCGACATTGAAAAAAATATGATTTCCAAAAGTGACTTACCATTCAATAGACCAAATTTGGTGAGATTTATCCAGCCCCTCGAGTGGTGGGTGGTATTTTTTGTGGATAAGTTATTGAAATTAACTGGACTCTCGCGACTCAAAAGAAGAAGCTTGTGATATTTAAACTTCAAATACAAAGCATGGTACCATTTAAAAGGTATCTACAATATAACCACTTATATTTCAAACATCAAGTTAGCTACAGTTTTTGATGGCTATATTTTAGCTAACTCTATCATCCGAGAGTTAATTATTTGCAGGACTTGGAAATTACTCATAAAAACCTCAGCGCACCCTTTTAGGCGACACTTTTTGTAGCCTTGTTGCACATCCTTTTAATATACCAGAGATGGAAAAGATTCCATTGAGTACGTAAAAGTTATTCAAAATCCTTCTAATTAATACCTAGTCTACATGAGAGGGACAAAACGAGTAGTTTCATGTCAAGTAATCGTCTAAATATGGAAGAAAAACGGGACATATTCAAATTAATAGCAAGCATACAATTGCGCAAGGAAGTTTATTGCGCCAACTCTTTTTTTATATGCACAATTATTGTACTGGAGTAAATATGACGGTTTTTTGAATACTATACTACAAAAAATTGGTGATTATCTGGACTAAATGTATCTTATTGAGGTAAAAAAAAATCAAGATTCCTTCTTTTACAAGTAAGCTTAAAAAACTGCTTACGAGTGCACTGATAGAGAATTTTCGGCTTTCAAAAATTACTACACAATGCAAAAATTATTTAAAAATTTACAGTGCTCCGACTCCCAGTGTTTTCCTCTCAGCTCTCTCATCAGTCGGTGGTACAAAAAAGCACAAGGAACTATGTCATGGCTGTAAGGAGGCTGGGGCACCAAGGGGGGTCTTGTTATGGGTAGGGTAGTTGGTAACGTCGAAGGCCGTGTGGCTGGGGGCATTGCCGTGGTGGAGCTTGAAGATGACTTTAATATCAGGCCTGATGCGAGTGATCCGGCGTTTCAGTCTCGAGCACCTCCAGATAAAAGACTGCGTTGACAGTTTTTCCTACCGATATTAACTTAAAATACACGATTTCTCAAACGTCACTGAAGACAAACAGCATTGTTTTGATACGAGACATGCTCATGTGCAGGTTTTTGGTTTTCGAGAGGTTTGGTGTACTCGGAGCTCTGCCTTTTGGATTCTGGATTTAAATATGTACTGATTCTTTTGTATAACACAAATTGCTAAAGAAGATGTGTGCTACGGTTTATTCAGCACACCGGCAGGGTGCCCTCTCGATTTAGATGTTTAGCTGACGCATTATTCCCCAAAAATACTTATTTTATTTCGTCATGAAACAGAAATTTCATTATTATCAGTTACAAAGAGGAATTTAAATATTTAAATGTAGTAATAGAATCGAATTAGACATTCCTAGTACTGTATAATTTAAATTGGCCCGTTATTATATCTTGTACTGCGAAAGAGAGCTCTGGCGTGAGTTTCTATAACTATTAGAATGAGTTAAAACTTCTAGAACATATTAATTTCAAAATTTTTTGGAACTAAGTTTTTAATTATTGAATTATAACATTTAAACAAAATTTAGTTACTGTTTTTATACTTGTTAAATAAAAAGCATTGACTAATTTAAACTCATTACGAATATCTTGCTCACTACAAATGCTAGAAAGATTGCTGGAAAACACAAGTAACAAAATGTTTCTCTTTAACAGTTATATATATATATATATATATATATATATATATATATATATATATATATATATATATATATATACATTTATAATAAAACTACGAGAAAACTTCCAATATATGTTAGTGACTGACTCGTACCAAATCATGTAATCTGATTCTCCCTGTACTATTTGGGTACTAAGAGGATTATACATAGCACCAAACACAAATTAGTAGCTTTTACACAAAACACAACAATTAAGTTTATTAACTATATTTTAATTAGTACTTATTTAGCACTACATATGAAATATTCTGGTATTATGTGTTGTAAATAATACTAGCTAAACTAGGATGTAAACTGCTTTTGGTAATGAAAAATAGCGAGTAAATCTATGATTAATATTGAATTAAAGTAACTCATCCTTGTAAGTCCTGGTCCTGCTTATGGCCATCACATCGTGTTCCTGGTGCTACTTCCTCGACTAGCTGTGAGTTGAACGAAGTTTAAAAATGCAGTGACATAACACTTTAGAATTATTTAAAAACATTAAATTATAAATGTTACGTTGTTTCCATGGATATAAAATAATATTTTACGTACAACTGCTGCTTTCGTTTCACAAGTCCCTTATATTGCTGACGTCACACCTATTAATAACACTAAACAAAACGCTTGTTATCTGATTACCCCAACACGTACATTTTAATGTGACAAACATGTGAATAAAACATAATTAGAAAGGTTATAATGAGATACTTACATGTCTAAATTTACGATATTATTTATGCTACAATAATAGTGTTTAGATACAAGATCTAGGGAAACTATTAGAAATGACATTTTATACTATTGCTAATTAGTATATAATAGTGTAGTTTTGAAATTCTAAAAACCATTATATCAAATAAGACAACTTTAATGCTTGACTAATCATATTTGTGTTTATATTTTCAATCCAAACTTTTAGATTTTTAATAATCACGCTAACCCTATTGGACATATTAAATTTTATATGTTTATTACTTAGATACAAAAAAAGTCTGCGTATTAGAATTTTAAAGTATTGCCTACAAGGTTTCATGAAACTAACTTCCAATTTAAAAATAAAGTATTTTGCCGCTAACCGTGGTACAGAATAAAATGTATTCTAGTATTTGGTATATCCACAAGTAAATATCATTTGTCGTAGTAGGTTAAATAGTAATGACAAGTACGATATGCTATTTATACTCGTATAGATGTCAGCAATAACATATTAAACGAATTTGAATATTATACTATCTTATAACATACGTATGTTTTGCTTTGTGTACTTTTCCCGAAAACGTATTTAATAAGCGAGTGTCTCAATAGGCAACACAGTTACATTGTGAGATATTTCTGTATGTCGATTTATTATCATGTGTTAGTAATAATTTCCTTATCTTATAAATAAAAATGAATCGCAAAATGTGTTCCTAAGCGCAAATCTTGAGAACGGCTGGATAACTTAGGTTAATACCTTTTGTAAAATGTTCATTGAAATCGATAGAAGGTTTTTATGAAGCAAAATATAAGAAAAGTTACTCTGAATATTTTAAAATTCAGAAAAAACGTAGTCTTTACGTTTCATAATCCAAATTAAACTGGCACTAAACAGCTGTTAACACCTTCAGCTATAGTTCGAGAAAATGGCTGAAAGAACTGCTAACATTTAAAATTGTTTAAATATTAAGTAAACAGTGCTTGATTAATAATGTAATGCTGATAGTAAATAAAAAAAGTTATATATATATTTTACTCCACATTGCGTCACTGACGATTTATTTAGATTATATTTAAATAATGCAAAGCATTTTAAATATAATTTAAAAACTGTAATGTAACAAACCTTAATGAACAAAGTTGTGAATGTTTTCACGCAATTTATTTTAAACTGGTGGGCTTCCTTGACATTTCGATATGGAATTTTAACAGTAACTTTTGGAAAAACAGAGAAATGAACACTAAAATTCCTCAACGATTTTTAGGGGGACTCACTAAGGTGGACTAAGTCCATTAAATACTTGGGAGTCGTCCTCAACAGGACTATTACGACTGGTCTTGCCGCCAAAAGGAGGATCTGCCTTGGAATGGCCGCCCGTCAAGGACTGTCGGCCCTACTGAGACCACACTCCGGACTACCTACCAACAAGAAGCTGCTGCTCTACAAAACGATAGTTCGCCCCAACGTGACATACGCGGCTCCAGCCTGGTATTCACACACCTCCAAGACGATCAGGAAGGTACTAGAAGTCTTCCAGAACAGGACGCTCCACCAACTGACGGACACTATGGTCCGTCAGGAACACGGTCTTCCTACGGTCTGCAGGACTACCCAGCCTGCATGAATACATCACAGGCCAGGCGAGAGCCATGTATGCAGCAGCAGCTGAATCACCGTGGGAACACATCCGGGAGTGGGCAACCAGGGAAGCCGTCCACCCGTGGAAAATCCAACAACTGAAAGTCATACTAGATGACCCAACCCTAGAAGAAAGAACAACAACAAACACCAACTGACTCACCACTTCACTACTCAACCAACCAGACTACTCGAAAGCGACAGAAATTTAAAACTACACAATTAACAACTCCCCACGACTTAACGCAACAATAGCCACACTTGGGGCTAGACGTACACATAGCCATTCTGCTTGTTGCAGAGACTCTACCTCAGAAGGGACAAGAGTCCCAGCCTACCCGCTGCCTGCCTGCCTGCCTAGATTTAGAGGTTTTCAAGAAGACAGTAGTTGTAAACTGATTCTTTCTGTACACTTAGAGTACTGAAGGGATTTAAAACTGTAAATCACAAGTTCTTTCAGTTCGGCCACAAAACATGAATACGAAAGTTATTTGTTGATCTCAGTCAACCACTAGTAAACTATAATATACATATATGGTATAAATTAAAATATATAGACTATAATTCTCCTCAAATCTGTACAACACCGTTTTTTAAATCATTGACTTTAAACAAATTAACGCAACACGTTCTGAATTTTCATCCTAAATGAGCTAACATTTACTAATTTAAAATTATCTTCAATATATACACTACAATAAAATGCCTGAAAGATTTCTCTCAGACACGTTTAAGAAGATAATTCTTTTGTTAATCTTTACACCTTTTATAAAATATATGAGAATGTATATTAAAACATTTGGAGGTTTTAGAGAACATAGTTGTGCCATGAGGGTCAGATGTGACCGGCAGTAAACTACCTCTAAAGGCCGTGCTCATCTGACTGCCCAACCCTGTAATTGCCAAGTTTGGACAAGTACTTTATTTACCTACTGTAAATGCTATGTTCATTAATAGTAATTTTTGTGTAAATTGCATTAAAATCTATTGAATATAATGAAATTTCGGCGTCGGCCAAATCTGGCCGGCACAACTTTTTTCTTTCTAATTTTGTATTGAAAATACTACTGCCGGCCAGATCTGACCGTCTTTTGTTTTCTCTTTGTTGCACGAGTATTTCGTCCACCAATGTGGGTATTAGATGAAGCAGCTGATAAACAGCTATCTACTTTCCTGCGCGCGCAACTATTCTTTTTCTGTGGCTGTAACTAGCATTGCACGACGAGCATTCCCGCCAAATCTCTTTTACGTCTGCTAATAACTAGTGTTTATGTGTAGTCTTTTATTTTTGGTTAGTGTGAACTAAACTTGAGTAAACGACTTCATCATTTGTGTAATAGAGATGTGAGTGATGACCGTATTCAAAGACTTTTTTACTGTCCAATGTCGAGTGAACCAGATCCTTATGACATTGAAAGTGAGCGAAACTTAGGTTATCTTAGTGGCTCAAGTGTTGACGACACGGATGAAGATCCGGACTTTTTGCCAAGCGAATCTGAGCATGAAAGTAGTGATGGTGAAGGTGAGTCTGCCATGGAAATGGAAACCAATGATGTGAACAGTGACGGTTCTGGTGTAAATGACGGTGAAGTGATGATCGATGAATGGACTGAATTCAAAGGTAGGCAACATGATTTTCCTTTTACTCGTATTTCTGAGTATCATTTAAATATTGCCAATAATGCTAAGTCTGTAGATTATTATTATTCAGCTTTTCTTATTGACGAAATTATTCAAATGATGGTCATTGGGACAAACAGAAATGCCAGTAAAGTATTGCGAGAAACCAGATTGAGCCGCAATAGCAGTCTTAAATGGACTCCCACATATGAGATAGAAATGAGAAAGTTCATTGGTATCCTCATATGGATGGGTTTGGCAAATCGTCCCCGTATCACAGACTATTGGTCTGGCAACATTTTGTACAAGAATTCGGTTGCTTGTCAAGTTATGAGCAGAAACCGTTTTCAGCTGATGCTCCGCAAAGACAAAAAAGGTAATGCCATATTCAAGCCATTAGTGATAGTTGGGTACAACAAGGGAAAGATGGAAATCGATGTATCTGACCAACTATCATCGTATGGCCGCGTAATAAAAGTGTTCTAATTTCAGATATAGTTATTTCTAAATTTTTTATCCATTACAAATGTTTGCCGTTTAAGTCTTCAATATTTTATCTTATTTCAAAGTTGCCATTTCTTTCTTATGAATAAAGCTTATTGTATGTATATATATATATACCTGTGCTTGTATTACAAAATCTCTACCACGGGTCGTCTCCCCGTAATTGTTATTGCAGTGACATTAAAATTGTATAGCATATTCATTTTTACAATAACATTAAGTAAAATTTGGACTTTCCATACCAAAATCATCTCATCTAGACATACATTTTGTTCATTTGAACAAATTCACCGCCAATTACTCTCACTTCAGTCCAGGATTATTCGAATGATTGTATGGCCTCCCAGTTTATTTAAAAAAACTCGTCCACATTATAAAATTCCAACGACGCCAATCAGCATTTCAAGTGAAATTTAACGTGGTATGGTTGTTGTATAAAAACCTAGGCAGTAAAAATAGCTGTACAATGCTGTGGAAAATTTGTATATTTCATCTGCTATTGTTAAAAAATATTAAGGTTTTCCAGATACTTATTATACACCCAGTATATAATTCTTTTAATGAATTATGGTAGTTTTGGGTTTTTGGGATCATGATCGGAGGAATGCACTAATAAAAGTTTCGTCACGTTTCGGAAAACAATAGTAATTCTATTAAGTAAGTAATGTTTGTCTCAATTTTGTGATATAACCTGTATCTAAAAATATTAAAACATTAATAAATAAACAGGTGTAATAGTTAAGCAAATTCTAACATACTTTTAGATCTTTTAGAGAGCGGTATAAAGATATCGGTGTAAAATATCTTCGTCCCCTTAAGAAAATAAAAATCGTTTATACAAATATTTAAAATTAACTGTTTTAGTATTGTAATAAACTGAACAACTAGTAATTACCATTTATTTCAGGGCTTGGTCTTTATATTGTTAAGCAAATATTATTAAAATTGAACTTCTATTGTTAAATTTGCTAGGCAACATAAATATATAGTTTTTTTCATTTATTGGAAGATCATTGATGACAGTAGAAGCCGTATAGTAATCTGGAAAGGAATTTCATGCTGAAACGAGGGGTGTCTCCGGTGTCGTGAGTTATCATGTTATAAGTAGATATTCCAGATATATCGAGCCATTCTGTACAATGCTTGAGGTTTAGTCAAATTTATAGTTAGATAGTGCCCACCAAAGGACTTTAGTAGCACTTTCTGAATGTTAGATGTGTTCTGGTTTTTTTCAGGTACTTCTGTCTCGCGGGCATACTGGGTCACCTATTGTAACATTAACTCCAGTGTTCATACTACCATCTTGTGTGCTTGAGAGTGTGCTTGTGCGTGTGAATGAGTCTTGAGAGTGCGTGTGCATGTGAATATACGTGTGCATGTGCTTCTTGAGAGTGTGTATGTGTCATCCACAGACTTCTTACTCTACAACTTCTCTTCAATACACAACACTACTCAGGTAGCTAGCTATGTCTCAGTTTCAAGTAATTTATAGATGTTTTGAGATTATTTTAACTACATGTATTATAACTAGACAGTAATTTTTACAATAGTGTAACACGCTGACTGAGATAGATGTATTATGACGCCAGAGGCTGAGATTACTGGTCGGTCTCAGATAGTACAGACTAGCGGCGGAAGTGTTAACTACAATATACACTACCACTACTACTACCACCACCACTACCACTACTGGTGGATAGTGTGTATGTGTGTGTGTGTGTGTGTGTGTGTGTGTGTGTGTGTGTGTGTGTGTGTGTGTGTGTGTGTGTGTGTGTGTGTGTGTGTGTGTCGGTGTTGTACAATTAGAGTGTTCAAACATTATTTATCACTTTTATCTATTTGTTGTCACATTATTGTGTCAACAAGAAGTGAATTCGTCTAAAAGTTAGGGTGGGAAGAAAACAGGCTTGAGTAGCGAACTCGATAAGAAATTGAGATTGAATTTATCTTCTGAAATCGGAAGTCACGTTACTGTAAATGAACTGCGAATAATAGGCTTACTATTGTCCAAGTTGCTATATTTCCACATTTTGCTCTAAATTCAAATGTATGTATACATATTAAAAACAAAACATTATTAACATACGGTCAGGACATATTTACTAAAACCTTGACTTATCAGCGGTTTTTGTTTTAGAAGCTATTGCTGTTGATTTATTCGGTATTGTAGCTTACAAATCATTATTAATAGCTTACGAAATTTATATTTTCAGTGGATATTGCTCTTTTTCCGTAATTCTTAATTCTATGAATATTTGATCAAATAATAATAATAGTCACGATTATTTATTAAATTAGGTATGTACTTAATGACTGAATTATAAAGCAACATCTAGGACAATACGTGTCTACGTAAAGTTTATCTAATGTTAGAGGTGGTTACAGGAGCTGAATCTTTTTATTATTAATATTTTAGGTTTTTTAAGTATAATATTGATGATGTATTTACAGATATGACTTAGCAGACGGCTGGCCTGGCAGCATCTTCACCACTCATCACACATTTCATTTTCCAGGTAGGCAACTAAAACGTTTAAAATGAAATACATTTTTAATTTGTCTAAACCTAGGCTTCAGAATGGCTCAGTTTGTAATTTTAATTTAATTAGTTATTTATGCGTTGTACTGTCTTTTACATCCTCATAGTGTATCCATACCGTATGATATTCACTAGTACTGCCGGGTATAGACGCAGTAATGCAAAGGACGTGTGAAATCATAAATGTTGCCATGAAATTAAAACAATTATTGAGTTGACCAGATTTATGTAATAATGTGCGTGCATATGAATAATAAATTGATAGTTAATTAACGCCTCATAGTTAGGTTTTAGCCTACTTATTGTGATAACTTACCTAGTAGAAGTGCTAGACTACTTTACTTGTTTGATGTTTTAATTTAATGATGAGTCATAATACGACTATTATAGTTACTACTATATTATCATAGATTTGAAGTTTTAGCAGCGTTTTAGATATTCAGTTGGTCTATACTTGGGAATGAAGATAAAAAAATCATGGAATATATGGAACACTTATTAAATTAGAATAATAATTTCGAATAACATGAGCAAAGTATGAGCTCTATTTGTTTGGTTAAATTAATTTGCTTACTCATCATTACTATAGACCGCCTCATGGTCTATTCCTGTTCGAATCTGTTACTTGGTTGGCGCGACCGCGTATGCCTGTCTGTCTAGCTTTCTTGCTCGTCTGTCTATCTGAATATCTGTACCTTCCTTAAATAAGAATGAATGTATGATCTGTCTAGCCTTGTACGCACTGACTGTGTGAGACAGAGTACACATTTTATGGTACATTGTACAATCATTAGGCACTATTAATTCACAATCATTCGTAAAAACTATGAATGGAATAGTTATAAACCATACTTGTCATAAGTTGTCTATAAAGGCATTTGTTATCAATATATTTATATTTTTGTATATATCAAGTACTAGGCATTGTGGTTTTCTAGTTTCACATTCTTAGCGATATTAACCTCATGCCAGTACACTAGTTACTTGTCCCTCGCATTTATCAAATTGTAGATGTAAATAAATAACAATCGAGATTTAAGACAAAACATGTTATTGAAACAACTCAAAACTCTGTTTCAATTGAAGTATAAATTTTAAATTTAACTCACTTGTAATATACAATCGCATTTCTGTACTAAAGTACAGTTTAAAAAAGTTACAAGTATTACAATGTACAGCATCGTTGAGAGCAGGTTATCGCTTGCATTTTATAAAATAATGCCTTGAAAACCGATCAAAATTTGTTTGATTTCAAACTGAAAATGTGTAACCTATAATACATTGGTTAAATATAACTTTATAATAATAATATTTTAATATCATTTTGTTGCAGGTAACAATATTATAAAATTGCATACAAACGTCATAAATAAATATTTAAATAATAAAAAGGTAAGGCCTACACTTCATTCACTCACACACACAGTCACATGTTGCTCTCATTCACTCTCATCTTCATTCTCACCAGGCAATCCTGCCATTGCCACACCAAAAGAAGAGGATTGATCGTGTTAGTTTAGAATTTCGTCCCAGCGGCTCTCCATAAACTCGTCAACTGAGTAAAACACCCTCGACACCAAAAGATGTCTTAGTCGAGTTTTAATTTTGGTCATTCAATTGTTTGATCTCTTCAGGGAGCTTATTGATTAGCTTGAAACCAACCTCAGACGGCAAACGTTCGAATGCTGCAGTTCTGTGTTGTTGAACGCGGAAGTTGTCCCTGCCTCTAGTCCCATACTAGTGAACATCCCTGCCTTGAACGAAGTTACACTTAGAACGGCAGTACAGGACAATCTCCAGGATATAGAGACAGGGCAAGGTCACCAATCCAAGCTCCCTGAAGGTGTTTTTGCATGAATCTTTGAAGTTCAATTTTGAAATGATTCGGACAGCTGTCTTATGACTTCTAAATACACGTTCGAATTTGTATTTAGAACAGCTGCCCCACAGTCTTAAAACATATGTCAGATGTGGATATAATAAGACAAAGTAGGCCGTTCTTAGTATATCCAAAGAGCAGAATTTTGCAAGGTTCCGTAAGACATAAATGCCTGAGGAAACCTTTGAACAAATGCTTTCAATGTAATCGTCCCAAGTCAGCCCTCGATCTAGGTACATTCCGAGGAACGTGGTGGAATCAGTTTCTTCTATTAGAACATCTTCCGCCATCACGGTAGCGAAGTTTTCAGGTTCTTGCTGCGGAAGAAAAAAATTGACGACGCTTGATTTGGAACTGTTGTGACGACGCTTGATTTGGAACTGTTGGCTCTCAGATTTAGTGTTGAAAAATACTAAATACATGAATTCAGTTCAAAAAATGAGTTGAGCTATAATTCATCTTTTGTATTTGCTC
Organism: Homalodisca vitripennis; assembly: GCF_021130785.1. NCBI lineage: Eukaryota > Metazoa > Arthropoda > Insecta > Hemiptera > Cicadellidae > Homalodisca > Homalodisca vitripennis. Next base: position 147,614 of record NW_025777399.1, on the reverse strand, counting down.
TGATGCAGAGAGTTGTATCGTCAGCATACCGAACCATCTTCCCCGTAAAATTCGATGAGATCAATCTGTTGACGTACATAAGGAAAAGGATGGGTCCAAGGATAGATCCCTGTAGGACACCATAAGTCATTTGAACCTTTACTGACAGGGTATTCGCAATCTGCACACACTGGCTTCTATCCCTGAGCTAAGACGAGATCCATTCGTGCGGCAAACCTCGAACACCACATGTCGTCAACTGGTACAACATTGTATCGTGATGTACACAGTCGGATGCTTTAGAGAGGTCTAGAAAATATGCTTAGCACATGTTCTCTTCTCTCCATGCCTTAGACAACTGTATCGATTAGGTCTGTGACCGCATCGATTGTGGATTTTTTTTTTCTGAAACCAAATTATTCGGAACAGAGGATTTCAAAACGATCAAGAACATTTTAAAATCTGACAAGAAAAATCTTTTCAAGAATTTGCTCATGACTGAAAGGATTGAAATATGGACGATAGTTGCTTGCAAGGCAAGGATCGTCTTTTTTGAAAATGGGTGTGACTTTCGCAGATTTCAAAAGGGAGGGGAAATCGCTTGTGCGAAAGACAAGTTGATCAAATTTTTGAGTGGCCAAAATATACTTAGAGCAACGTTTGAGCAGCCACACAGACATGCCGTTGATGTCACATGATTTTTTTGGTTTCAATCCCTGTATCACGCGGGCCACCTCTTCCTCACTCACAGAAGACAGTGCCATGGATGAGACCGGTCCCATCGATGACACTTCGCTGCATGTCATATATAAACATTAATCTTCTTTATTCTGGTATTCAGCAATAATTTTCACATAAAAGTTCTGCAAAGTCACTTACTCGTATGTACTTAAAAAAATAGAAAACAATCCATATAAGCCTTTCCCATTTCTTTTGCAATGTGAATATACAAACATGTTTATTGTTTGCGATCTTTTCTCCTGTATCCTAAATTCTATTCTTGCTTGTTACATTTTCCAAATCACTAATTTCTTTATAAGACAGTTTTAAGTGTAATACATTCACAGATAAACTATCCTTACTTAATTTACTTACATTTCATTCAATTTGTTTTCACTGACCTCCTTGTTTTTTAACTAATGAAAAAGTTAAATCCTATGTGTCTAATCATATTAAGTACTTAAAAGACCTAAGTCACAGTGTTGGTCATAAGAAAAACAGGGCGGATAAAGAAGGTAAGTATTTTTTTTTATTGATGTTCATTCAAATAAATGTCAAAAATCTATGTAAGTTCTTTTATAACCATTTACCACTTTATAATGTATGAGGTTGACGATACAAGATCTAATCTGTTTCATGCATGACCTCGTACACAGTGAAAAAAATTTTAACTTTGGTATCCTTATATTACCATTCTATGGCCACTACTACCTGAGTTACGATAACCCCTTATCAAGTTCCAAAGCTTGGCTATATGCGCCAATGACCATTAAAGGGGATTGGGGTTGGTATTGCTCACCAAGTTTCTCAGAGACATTACGTGCACATGCAAATTGAAATAACCAAAATAGTTTTGGAAACCTTTTTCGCTATTTGGAACAAATTCATTGACCTATTTAAAATCTAATAAAATTAAGGGATGTTGAACTAGGACATCAACTAATTTTAAAATCTAATCAACTAGGTGTTCTTAAACAAGATGAATATTATTTTTATTCCTCCTTTATAATTTATATTTCTTTGGTGCAACTGTAAAGACAAAAAATAGATAACGGAGTTTTCTTAAATTGTTGTCAATATAAACCCTACACATTTTTAAAGTTTTAGTTGGTGAAAGGAACACAAATTTATTCCTGAAGTCTGAGTCAGTAAATAGTATTGTTACCTATCCTAAATGTTTGAAGAAAGATATATCCTAAATGTTTGAAGAAATATATCTCCGGAATTTGGTAAAGAATAGAATAGAATTTTTTTTTTTTTTTTTTTTTTTAGAATAGAATATATTTATTTTTCGAAAGTAATTACAATCCATCACAACTAAAATATATCTGGTGCAAAATTATCAAAAAAGATGGTAATAATATTAATTCACATATAGTCTTAAATTAATGACTGCGATTAAACTATATACAATATCACAAATTATCATAATTATTAAAAGAATAGAAATACTATATATAATATATATAATAAATAAAAATATAAGTTTAAATGCAGCACACATATTCTAGTATATATCCAAATATATATTTACTTTCAAAAAACATAGGGCCTCTAAGGCAAAGCCTGTGTAGAGGTTCCTTCTCCAAGATTAAACAATTTGCGCTACAAAGATTTTTATATTTTATTTAACTAACATAAAGTCCCACTAAATAAATGCAATTGTGGCAATATAACATCATCAAACCTAGCCGCTTAGAATAATGTTTGTTTCTTTACGATATAGATTCAAACAAAATTAAACTTGTATATTAATAAGGTGATCAATATTATCTTTTTTTAAAAAGCCAAAACTTCAATTTTTTTGCAAACAACTTAGCATTTGTACAATTTGCAATGCTTTTCGGAATAATATTGAAAATTCTAGGACCCATAAAACAATAACTTTTTGTAAAAAGCGTCAAATTTGGCTTGGGTACTTCCAAACGTTCTTTATATACCTCAATTTATCTTTGTAACAATTATTTTAATTCATTCAAATTCCCACTTTTCACGAAAAAAATTTTTAATACTTTATATACAAACATATATTTTAAAGGGAGAATTCTTAAATCTACAAATAAAGGCCAAAGATGGTTTCAAATTTACTTTTTCGTTTAATTAATTTAATAATTTTCTTTTGCTGTGTAAAAAGTGTTTCAAAACTGTTGTCAAAAGTCCCACCCCAACAGAAAAATACCATATTTCCAGTCTACTGTTTACTAATGAAAAATACAACATTCTTAAGACATCTTCCGAGCACATGTTTTTCAAAAAATAGAAACATCTTAGCGTATTGTATAACTTTTTCTTTTAAACTTTCAATGTGTTTCTTCCAGTTTACCTCCCTGTCTAAAATTACTCCCAAATATTTCAAACTATAAGTCTGTGACACAATTGCACATCTATTATTGCAATGGGTATTTTTAAGCAAACAGTCCATACATTTATATATAATTTCATTATCAAATTCTTGCTCACTTCTTAAATTGAAATTTATGTATTTTGTTTTTTCCGGACTTAAAAGCATACAATTGCTTGTAAACCACCATTGAATAGCGTTCAAGTCAGAATTCATGGCTTGCTCTATTTCAGTCCAACTATTTTTTACGTAACACAAAGCTGTGTCGTCCGCAAAAGATGTTAATTTTCCATTTAATTTTGCATTACAAAGATCATTAATGTAAATTAAAAAAAGAATTGCTCCCAAAACTGACCCTTGGGGTACTCCACTACTGATGTAACCAATTTCACTAAAAACGTTGTTAATTTTCACACATTGACTCCTTTTTGATAAATAACTTCCCAAACCAGGAAATAAGCATTTCCTCTAAACTCCGCTCATATATAACTTTTCCAAAAGAATTTTTGTGATCTACTGTGTCAAATGCCTTTTTTATATCTAAGAAAATTCCACTAACTTTTTTTCCGGAATTTAAGGACTCATAAACTAAATCCATGAAACGTTTTAATGCTACCTCTGTACTCAACCCTTCCCTAAATCCAAAACTGATTTTCACTAAAAAACTTGTTTCTTTCAAGAAATATGTGACTAGTTTCTTTTTCATTAATTTTTCTAATATTTTTGCGAAAATAGAAAGAAGAGATATCGGTCTATAGTTATTGCAATCTTTAACAGAGTTATTTTTATGCAAGGGTATCACCACTGCAGTCTTTAACATATCCGGAAAAATTCCCTTTTCAAAACTTAAATTAACTAAATACAACAAAACATCTGAGATCTTAGGATAAATTTGTTTTAGCATACCAGAACTAATATTATCAATCCCAGGTGAAGTTCCATCTCTTTAGTGAATTAATTACTCTAATCAAATCTTCAGCAAGTACTGGATCAACAAACATGGAGTTAACTGAGTGTTTTATCTTAAAGCAATTCTTAAAATAACATGAATTCAGATTACTAGGTTTTGTCTTCGTGATATCCAATGTATTCACAATAGATAAGAAAAAATTATTAAACTCATTACAAATAGTTTTTAGTATCTTTAACTTCATTACCATTTATGTTCAGACTCTTTATTGATTTATTTTTTACTTTTTGACCTGTCACTTCATTTAATACTTGGCCAGGTTCTTTTTGAGTCACCGTTACAGATTTTAAAAGCATTCTCATAGTATGAATTTTTTAAATTTTTTATTTCAATCTGAAGTTTATTCCTATATTTTTTTAAATAATTAATTAATTCATCATTGTTCGGGTGATTTTTAACTTTCTCAAAAAAGCTTGTTTTTAAATTTTATTTTCCCGCACATATATAAATTATTCATCCACGGTTTAATTTTAACTAAGCTTTCCCTAGCATTGCGTTTTTCAACTTTACATTCAGAAATGATTGACAGAAGCTTACTGTGAAAAGTATAAAAATGCAGAGGACGGGTTTGTGTCACTGAAAGACATCTTTCCAATCTACGCTATCTAGAGTTGTTTTTCAGTTTGACATAATCAATACGATAAGAAGGGCCAGAGCTCGCAGGTGACGTGTCTATCTGTCTGTCCGTCCGGTTTAGCGCACACTCGTACACTCAAGACAACCATCCGGTGGTCCGTTATGTTTGTGTCAACAACCATCACTTCCGCCTCCGTCATATATTTGTTTGTTATCTTTGTAAAAACGTGATCAATGCAGGAAATCGATTCAGCTGTAATTCTAGTTGGTTCTTTTATTAAACACATTCGAATCCATTTGAGGAAAGAAAAGTATTGTATTTATCAACAGTTCTGTCATTAATAAGTAAATTAAGATTTACGTCACCAATAAAAAAACATTCCTCTTATTATTGAAGTTATGGTTGTCCACAAAATATGTGTTAATTTCGTTCAAAAATAATTCCTTACTAATAACTGTGCAGTCTATAAATTGCAATTAAACAGAAATATTGAGAGTTAAATTTAAATTCTAATTTTAGCATATCAGCCTGACATTATATTAACAATATCAAAACTATTGACTTCAATACCGACTTAATAAATATTGCAATACCTCCAGCTCTATGATCTCCGTTAGGTTTTATGTAACTTGTGTAATTACGAATATTGTTAAAAATTTATTTCATTTTCGTCAATCCAAATTTCTGACAATACTATTATTTCGGAATGCAAACCTCTACCATCCATTTCAGCCAAGAAGCTATCAAAATTACTCCTCATACTGCGAATATTTTGGTGTAATACCCTCTAAATTCTTCCCACTCTTTAGTCATTAAATTGTTTTTGTTATAAACTCATTTTCATTAAACAAATAAAAATCCATCAAAAATACAATATATACTACAATGTAATATATACAAGAGTCCATCAAGGTTCAAAACCAGATCAAAAGAATATTAAATCAAAAATTCAATATAATAATACAAAAAATAACAGATGCGCCCCTTTCCATAAACTCAAAATATTCATTTTGTTGTATATTTATAATTCTAACTTAAAGTTGTTATTGCATTAAAGCGCTTGACAGTTCCATAATTAGTTTATAAAGAAATTATAAAATAATATTATTTTGTAGCAATACAATAAAAATAACCCTTGGAATACAAATCAAAATACTGGAAAGGTTTACACTTGTGTAAAAAATTAATACTAAATGAGACTATGTACATAATTACAGATACCGTTGTAAGTCCTCCTCACTCGAGATGACCTTGACTGGCGCTTTATCTTCTTTTCTCATGAAGATTTTTCCCGTTTCGGACCCAGAGGAATTTGTAGTTCTTCTCACGCTGAAACTTCCTCGCCAATGCATGTAACCTCCTCCGAGCTGGTGACAGCGACTCATTGACATAGATCGGGCAATCGTCCTTCCTGCCAATGTGACGGGTCGACAGGGTCGTCTTCACACGCCTCCGCTGAATAAAACTCTCTTTGTCCATGCGACGCACAAATTTCACTATTATCCCTGGTGGCTTGTCTCCAGTTTTCTGTACACCCAACCTGTGACATGCGTCAACCATAGTGTCAGAGATATCAAAGTCCAAGGCCCTTCCGACGTCTTTAACAATGTTTAACACATTTTCTGCAGGCTCCACAGAGGAATTCCTTGAATCTCAATGCAATTGCTTCTTGAGTATTGCTCAATGTCTTCAAGACGAGTTTCCAACTCCTTTACTTTTTTCTTTAATTGGCTATTTTCAGTTGTAAGGGCCTCTATGAGATTACTCATTTTACTACCACTCGTTGCTCTGAGCCTTCACTGCATCTGTATTTTCTGCAAGTTGCAAATTCACCAGCTTCGATGGCAGTATTAAAACTTTTTGTCATATTGTTTTTGACTGTCCCTTATTTCTGTGACGACCTTCATAAACGTCTTCAAGAGATAACCTGCCCTCGCCCGCCTCTGACTCAAACCGCATACTTTTCCGTCTTTCAGCTGCACAGTTCTTACACCTCCACACCATACCATCCTGGGTAATGCAGTCTAACATCCGCTTTACTAAATTTCAAGCACACAGCATGAAAATCGGTTTTGCAGTCGCTGCACGTTACTTTAGGCTTATTACCTGCAATAGGCTTCAAACACACACCACAACTAGACATTTCAAATTAAAAAATATATATAAACAAATCAATTAACACTAAAATAACGAATATCGTTAGCTCAATAGGTCCGGCTGAAACTTGATTAGGCCGAACTCGTCCACGCGATATACAATAGCGGTGAGCACGCACTGATAACGTTGTTGACTCTCCGAGCGCTGACTCATCACTGAAAAAGGTGACAGTGGCGCCGCGTAGAAGTTTCAAAATCAAGCAACGTTGGAAACCTCTTCTGTAATTATCCCATAAGAGCATATTTAGCAGTTATTACTTTTTCGTATAGTGTTTAAATCGGTAGAAATATCTGGAAATCATTTACATTAAAAAATATACTAAAAGATAATTAACATTCTTTACAAAGACTTGAGCAAGGTGTTATTATCGTGTGTATGAATGTGAAAGAATTGGAGGGATGGTTTATTTGGCTAGACCCTCTAATCAAGTGCAATGCACATATGAGTAAAACAATCCTATTCGGCTTAAGGATTAGGTGTGTAAAAAGTTTATATGTATTTATAGGATGCTTCCTATATTATTTAATTATTTATAGGAATCTTTATATTTTTATTAAGAGAATTGTGAATTAATATAATAAGTGAATTGTAAGATTGTGATCCTTCCAGCAGTGCTGAATTTCTTGTCAATTAGGGTTCGAGGAATGCTAGAAGCTTCCTTTTGTATCTAGGTATTGAGCATAGGTTACAGGTCTGGGTTGGATAGGTACCATCCAATTCAGACATTGTGTTTGCTCAATTTTGATTGGCCAATGTTAGGTTGATTAGATGGTGGGAGGGATTTTTAGATCCTTCCGGTGGCTTCAACCACGGTTTTCAGGGGATTCTTTTCTGTGTGCTCAGAGAGAGAAGTTCGTGTAAACTGATAGCCTACTCTTGCCGTATTGATTTTTCGGTAGGAATGTTGAGTTTTAAGATTAAAATTCTTTTCAAAATTTAAAGTGTGTTTTTTCAATTTATTAATCTTTAATAGTTATTTTTATTAGTTGGTGAAGTCTTCAGCAGATGTGTGAGGTACTGTGAAGGTTGCTGGTATTTTCCTGTTCAATTTGGTTAAATCAGGAATAGCTTACTGAAAAAGAAAATTTATTTTATGTTCTGAGATTCTATATAAATTTTAACAAGTTCCTAAATTTAACATTCAAAGCCAAGCGGATAATTATGGATAATTCAATAATTTGTAAATTGGAAATTTACAGAAAATAAGTAGTTTGAAATTGATACAATTTTGAGTTTATCTGGTTGGACATTGTCTTTGTTTATATATTAAATATTAATATTACCTTAATTTGTTTGATTTTTATTTTGAGAAGAAGTCTTATTTTATTATTTGTTTCACTTTATATTAGAAGAAGATTATTTTATTTTGAAATTCAGTGAAGATTTTTATTTTGAGTTAGTGTTGAAAATATTAGCACTGAGAACTTGAAGGACACAATTATTGAATGATTTGATTCATTGTTAATTTTAAGACTGGACTTGTGAACTTTTGATGGGTTAAAAATATGAAATAATTGAGAATAAATTCAAGGTAAAAAAGATAGCTTGGCGTTGCTGTATTATTGATTTTAAATTTTATTAAAATTACTATTATTTTATACTGAGTTTAATTATTGAATTCCATTGGAACTTGTGCATTCTTAAAATAAAGGGTTATTAGTTCAGAACACAATTGATCGCTCTTATACTAAAACAAAAATAGTTGTAATTGGTTTATAGAAGATAACCTTACTATAAACACGTTACAGTATTAAAAATAATATATATTTTGAAATGTTTTTATCGGTAAATTCACGCCATTCTTTATTTGGGGCGGTTCCGTAACACAAAGAAATTTATAATGATGATCATAAAATAATCAATCTGCAAAATATCCATCTGTATAAAGGTGTAGTCAAGTTTTATCTACAGTAATTAATCAGCGCATTTGGATTATTTCGCCTAAACAGCATTGGAAATGTTCATCCTAAAACGTTTTTGTCTAACGTGAGCAAACGTGACATTAAACGCGCGGACAGCTTTCTCATGCCTAAATGTTGATCTAAAATGTGATAAACACGTTCTTTAGAAATATAACCTCTGATATATCTCTCACTTTAATTAAGTGGTAGTCTAGCACCATTTGGTTTACTTTGTTGATGATTTCATGGGTAGTTGCAGTTTTTGGACGTCCCGAACGTTCATCGTCTCCAAAGATCTTATGGCTATTTTTAAATTAAGCAGCCCAAAATTACACTGAGGTCAATGATTGGTCAGAGTTTCCACACACAGAATCCAACTCATTTTTGATTTGAGAAGGCGTATTGCCTTTCAAACAACTATTTAATGGCATCACGATAATCGTTGTCCATATCACAAAAACACTCACATCAACTCACTGGACTGTTACATAAAAACGGCGCGTCGTATATTTATATATATATATATATATATATATATATATATATATTTATTTATATGTATTTATATATATATATTTATTTATTTATTTATTTATATATATGTTTATAAAGGATATGTAGAAAATGTGGAGGGGTTTGACTTATTCAAAAAATCCCCAAGGCTGTCATTAAGGATCATCATTATTTGACTGAGCGTTAGCAAAGCATATCACTTGAAGGACTATAAACTTCCATTTCTGTGTGTCTGTCTATTTCTCTGCATGATTTCTAGATGACGATCTAACCTATGGATTTAAAATTTAGTATGTAGGCTCCTTTCTATACAGAAAAAATTGAGTCCGACGATGATGCATACTTCTCCTTGGGATCTCAATGAGTGTTACTGAACAAACATACATTCGCTTTATGATGGCAACAGGTAAATGACAGTATGTAATGACATATGTAATTTTAAGATGTGAAAAAATAATAGCCAATGGTCTAGTGTAGCGGGTACGGTTGTTATCGTGAAATAACTGAATCAAGCTACATCGAGCGTGGCTGTTGCTTGGATTAGTGACCGAGAGCGATCCTGCCCTTGCAAGCAGCCCGCCTGCTCGGCCATTGGTGGTGGTTTGAAAGTCACCTGTTAGCCGTTGGTCCCCAGGGTATGATTTTATAGAGTCTTTGCATGTGACGTCAGCAATACCTGTTACGCGTCACATTGTTTCCGGACACATACTTCTAAATCTGAATATAATTGCTAGTTTTTCGAATTCATATATTTTCAGACTAATAACTGACATACAAGACCACATTATTGCCTTAATTAATAGCTTCGCTTGCGTTAATCCAATTAAATTAAATCCTTGGTGTATTTATGAACACAGGGTAATATAAGGTAATTCCTATACACATCACATTACGTAGCTGTGGTGGTGGGAAGGTTTGATTCAATGTGATTCTTGAGATTAGCTCCATTTTACCTCCAGTTTAGTACAACGTCTGAAATCTGACACTGTTACAGACATGACTCACGGAATCTGAACTAAACGTCGGTCTGAATAGTAAAATATCGATACTGGGTACACCAAATAGCTTTTTTCCAGCCTATATGTCTCTGATCTCGAAAAGATGCAATATCTTATTTTAATGTTTCTAAACGGCTTTTACACGATTATTTAGAAATAAGAATTGTTGTTACAATCAAGGTTACTCTATTCTTTCACTACTTAATACAAACAAATGAAAATAGTGGTTAAAATTAAGTTAAGAAGTGGCTGTGCTGTCATAAAACAATGTTTGGACAGAACAGTTGATTACATTTAACAGGATCTTACAATCTATAATACCACTTCAAAACCTTTGTCTATTTACCTGATTTTTTTAGTTAACTACAAAAATATTTTAAAAGCTATTCGACTAATCGGGGCGGGGAAGAATCTAACAAACCACAGATCATTATAACCAGCATTCTTAAGCATTAAATGGTGTAACTAAGCCAAATTTGTTTCATGTATATAATTAATTATAACACTTGTTTAATACTTAAATAAGGATAATTTCTTCACAACCAATTTTCAACAAGCTTTTATTCATAATTATTAATTTTGGTAGATATAACTAATAATTATATCGAAGACGAGTTGTTAATAATTTACTTCTTTACTTATGATGTTCAAGCAAAACGAAATACGTAAACAAACTGATATTATATATACAATAGTGTATATCGCCAGTACTAATCAATAAGTATAATAGCATGTACAGCTTAGACGTTAATCACTCGATTGCCCGCAGTCATGGGTTTAGCACTATGGCGCTAATTGGATGATATTATGTAAAGGGGCGGTTTTGATTTACGGTATATTCTTAAATTTGAAAAAATAATATTTTTAAGGATAATACTAAGTTGTTGCTAAGAGTACGATATTAGTTTAGAAATAATAAAAAAAAATTATCAACGATTAAAATAGAACTTATCAAGAAGAACTCAAGTTCAAAAAGAACTTATCTATAGACTTGAAATTTTGTGTGAAGCTTATATTAAATACGAGAAACAAAAGTTCGATAATGATGCATGTATACAAAATAGTATACAATAATTGCAATATGCTATAACTTATTTTGAGCAACAACAATGTTGTTTTAAAATAACGTTGAAACTATTAAACAACACAAAAGTAGTTTTTTGAATGTTTGTTACTAGATCTGTTTCAGAATTGGTTATTCTTGTAGCTTATATTTACATATTTACGTAAGTAAAACATTAACAATTAAATAGAAACTGTTTTTTAGGATATTCATTTCTTTACTTTGTTATCATGTTTTAATTAAATATAGCAGCTTATTACTATAGGTACCAAAAGGACCGATTTTTGTACTGAAATTAGTGTGGATAATTATTATGGATTTAAGTTAAAAATATATTTTGAAATTGCGGTTACGTAAATTATTAGATACCATTGTTATAACATTGTTAACTCTAATCCACGGTAATCATTTGACTATTATTACTTTACACCAAATACCAGAATACATTAGATTCAAACACTAAAAATAAACAGCAGCTAAATCTTAATATATCGGACTAGTCGTATATCGATCTGAATATAGTTCAAGTTTACTCATGTTTACGCAGTTTAGTCATAATTAAGTTTAAAAGAGTCATTCTTTTGTTTTATTTTATTTTCACTTCCAACGGCAAATCCATTATACAATTTCCATATCTTAATCTAAATAACTTAAACATACAAATAATAAATATAAAAAACTTACCAGGCTACGATTTACAATAAGAAATTAAATACATTGATATTAATATATATTGATCTGAATTCTATGCGCAAAAATGATCACTGATTTACTAGAAAACTCCGGTTCTGACAAAATGCTCAAGCATATAATCAACTGGTCATAATAGACCAATAATATATTCAATAATTTTATAAGTTTTGTCACAACCAATCAGTTACTATACAATTTATTTAACAGCAAATGAATGTGAAACAATAAGAATAACAACAATAATAACATGATAATATGACAATATATAAATAAATAATACAATAAACAATAACTATAATATATATATATATATATATATATATATATATATATATATATATATATAATATAACATAACAATAATTACATGTAAGCGTAAACATTAGATAAGACAACAACTTAAATATTAACATTAACCCCAATAAATAATCCTAAAATAATATAACAATAGTAAGGTATGAGGTATCAGGTCACAGATTCACGGGTGTGTGTGTGTATGTGTGTGTGTGTGTGTGTTAACTTCTGTTAGGTCAAAAAGGCATGTTTTCATCACATAGAACATTATTGAGGTCCTTTCTGAATGAACCTCTGGTCGCCGTAAAAAAGTCCAAGTGCGGAGCGATTTTATTTCCTAGGATTTGGACTCTGTTCATCGTGCTGTGGCATTCGTAATTACTGCTCAGACTTCTTCTCTCGAATAAGTCCCTAGACCTAGTTCCACTGAAGCAGCGTAATCCTATGTGGCCAAGGATGGCTGGACAATCCACCAGTCCTGTTATGACCCCGTATAGGAACAGTGCATCCTGAGAGTTCCTCCTGCACTGAAGGGAGTGAAGACCCAGCAGCCCTTTTATTTCGTTAAGGGGGACAAGCCTAAAGGGAAAACCCATTCGACACCCAACAAGCCGCAGGAATTTGTTTTGGACGTTCTCCATCTGCTTCACGAGGCCCACTTGGTTGGGTGTCCACACCACGCTACAGTACTCAAGGATGGGTCTGACGTTGGCACAAAACAACACCTTCAAAGTCCGAAAGTCAGTCATAAATCTGGAGGTTCGACTCAACAGCCCCAGCGATCTTGAAGCCCTCAGACAAATGTCATTAACATGGTGTGTTGATCTTAAATCGTGGGTAAAAACCACCCCAAGGTCCTTGACGTCAGCACGACGAACCAATACTTTACCCGCCAAGTAATAGTCATGGTTAATCGGGTTCTTTATTTTGTAATAAGTAACGACTGAACATTCGTCGATGTTTATCTTCATGCTGTTTTGCTGACACCATTCCTCGACAGCCGTCAGATCTCTCTGGAGATCCGCGCAATCACTCTGGGCTCTGATGTGATGGAAGATCTTGACATCGTCGGCAAACAGTAGGTGTTTTGTCTTCATCTTCTTGCCAATATCGTTGATGAACAATACAAAAAGCAAAGGTCCCAGGTGTGACCCCTGAGGCACTCCTGATGCTGCAATAAACTCACGAGAAAGTGAACCGAGATACTTGACCATCAGCCTCCGACCACACAGGTAGCTGGCGAACCATCTCAACAAGGGGCCAATCACTCCATAGGCCTCCAATTTGGCAACCAGATGCTTGTGGCTCACCCTGTCAAAGGCCTTGGAGAAATCGATATAGACAACGTCAAGCTGACTTCTATCCGCAAAAGCTCCAACGATTTCCTCTTGGATAATCACAAGGTTACTAACCGTCGATCTTCCCGAAGTGAATCCATGCTGTTCAGGGCGTAATACGTTTTTGAATAGTGGATTGATCCTGGCTAATATAAGTTTCTCAAATAGTTTTGCCAGCGCTGGTTGGATAACGATGGGCCGATAGTTGGCAACGTTCTCATGGTGTCCTGATTTGTGGATAGGAATCACATAGCCAACCTTCAACACGTCAGGGAATGTACCAGTACTTATTGATTTGTTGAACATGGCGGTAAGAGGTCCACATAGCAGAACTCTGCAATATTTCAAAACCCTTGGAGGGATCATGTCTGGACCACATCCTTTTGACCCATCAAGCCCTCCCATAGCCTTAAAGACCTCATCCTCCGCAAATAGCAGACCGTTTAAGGTAAAAGGAGATGAGAACTGGTAGTTACGAACCTGCTCTGTAGTGTGAGAAAAAGACAGAAGAGAAGAACGTGGCAAACGCCTCACACACTTCCTGTGGATCAGAGACAGAGTTTCCATCATACACCATAGTGGCTTGGGACGTGTCTTTCCTTCTAGAATTTCTCAAGTAGCTCCAGAAGATCCTGGGGTTAGCCGGGATACAGTCCTGTACGTATTGTACATAATTGTTGTAGCAAGTTGTAGATAATTGGCGACATTGGTCTCTAATTCTTGAGAACTCGTAGTAGGTACGTAAATCCAGCGTTTGTTTGTAGCGTTTGTGCAGCCTTTTCTTCTCAATGACAATATTGATTAACTCGGTAGAAAACCAGCAGGGAAATTTAGTGAAACCGATTCTCCTACTTGGTGTATGGGAAAGGTTAATAGTTTTTAGTTACTTACAAAAAGCATCGAAAAGCTCATTAGTGTCTGCATCGGGAAGATTTAGATCCATTTGCAGGACTCCTGATGATAGGAGATCTGAGAAGACGCTGTCAAGATTGCACCTAGAAAGGTCAGGCAAGTATATTTTCTTAGTAGATTGAAAAGTAATGCCAGTGTAGAGGGTTATGTCCAAGGCTGGGTGATGAACATCAATTGGCACAAGGGGGAGTGTATCTTCCTTTATCTCGATGTTTGACGAGGCAAATACCAAGTCCAAAAACACCCCCCTATTGTTAGGCACAAAGTTATACTGGTACAAGTTTAGCAGACATGCAGTTTCTGAGAGTATGCGTGACGAAGCCGTATAAAGGCTTGGGTCTTTCACGGTCCAGTCGACGAGTGGAATATTGTAATCTCCGGCTAAGATTATCTCCTGAAATTGCCCGAAGCCAGCCACCTCCTCGACTGCCCGGCAATAATCCGTGTAAACTTGGAGAGGCTTGTTTGGGGGAATGTAAACACAGTTTATAAGGAGTCTTACATTATGTGACAAATTGATGGAAACAAAGACCGTCTCCAAGCCAAGGAGCGTACCAGGCATTGCCATTCCCGAGTTAAATCTCTTGTTGACAGCAACGATCACACCTCCGCCACTCCCCTTTGCACTGGTAAGGACGGATCTGTCCCGTCTGTAGAAGTTGTAATTTGTTAATCCCAGTTCTGCATCGCCTATATCAGAAAACAAATTCGTTTCCGTGAGCATAAGGATATCATACAAGCATGCTGCTAAAGAGGTTCTAAATTCATCGAGTTTGGATCTGATGCCATTCAAATTTTGGTAGTAGAGTTTTAACATCGATTTGCCGTTGGAGAATGTTAGTTTTTTTGGTTCTTGATTATTTTGGGTGTACCATTGAAAAACTTTATGGTTAAACCCGTTTCGCCTTTGCTTGTGCGAGTCTCTAATTCCTTTCTCAGTTTAGCCAGGTAATTGCGTTCATCATGGGTCTTGTCACCAGCCAGTGAAACCTCCGACAGGGTTGGGTCCTTGCTTACGACCATCCTAGAATTAAATCGCTTCAGAAGTTCAATAGCGATATCTTTATTTCTTAGAACTAACTTAATGGGCCGAATGTTTTTTGGAGCCTTTCCCCAAGCGGAAGAAAGTAACAAGGTCATCTGAGGCCAGACCAGCGACTGAAAGGATAGTTTTTATCTTCAATTCGTCGTGCTCTTTTTTGATGGTCGCGTTATTACCATTCGCCTCAGGCACCTTGTACATGATGACATTTCTCGCCCTGCGTGATCTGTCGTTCATTTCTGATATTATATTCTCTTGATCTATGTCAGACACATTGGACGTTTTCTCATCGATCCTAGCAAGGGACTCCTCTAAAGCCGCAATCTTAGTCTCGACTTGCTCCAATCGTGGTTCAAATGTGGCAATTTGTGCAGATAATATTTCTATGTTGACACTAATTAGATTCATTTCCAATTTAAATTCGTCTTTGTTGGCAAGAGTTGCCACTTGTGACAGCAGTAGCGCAACATTCGACGACAACTCTCCGAGAGGATCACCGCAGTGCGGTTTACAATCTGCTGTATTACAGTTCCACTTCTTGTTATTGTCTTTAGCAAATGAGATGTAGTCGGCATTGCTCATTTTAATACACTCGGGATGGAACCAGCGAGAACACTCGCCATCGCACTGTATACCTTTGTCAATTACAAATTTTATACAACAGGGGCATATGTCGTTGCTACTCTTCGACATTCTTTCAGTATCAACTCGAAGAAATGTGTAAGGTTAGTGATGAATGAGTGATACTTTATATTATCTGACTTTCTGTTATTGTGTGGTGTCAGTGAAACAAGCGCTTATCAGAACAGAAAAAGGGATCGGGTCCATTAACATGAGACGTACATGAAAATATTAATGAATTATTGTAGTAGGTTTAGGAAGCTAACAACTCTTAATAAAGGCGAGAAAATATTGTACACAAGTATAAGGATAATATGACGGTGATCGTAACAAAACTAATAAATTTACATAAACACAACAATAATTAACTTAACAATGAACCAAACACATTTACACATATAAATACATAAAAATATAATACATAAACATATAAATACATAAACATATAAATACATAAACATATAAACAGTCCAATAAAATATTGCTTGGAGTGCGTTGTCCGAGACCGACGATGTATTAGGAGGGCTGCGAATAGTCTCCACGGAAGTCTTCCTCTATGGCGAAAAAAAAGGAGCTGGTCGTTTGAACTGTTCAGTTCTCTCCAGTGGATGGGACAACAGGAATCACGGAATGGAATTACGTGTCTGCAATGGTTCAAATGTCGTAGTTGTGGAGATAGGGTTGAAAGTTATAAGGTGCTAGCTCCTTATGAGACAGTTAGTCCGCAACGACACATAACAAGAAACAAAACTCACAGTAGGTAGAATGGTCCCAGTTAAATGATAACTTGATCACCTTAAGAAAACCAGAATTAATACTCATTAATAAATGGACAAGCAAAGTAATAACATGCTAGGTAGCCATCTTACTTTTTTTTTTTTTTTTTTTTTTGTAGTTACAGTTTAGCTTAGCATATAACAAAGTGGATCTATTAAGCTGCAAACAGAAGTACGTTAAAGTTTGCCAGAAGGAACTTCCGTATTGCACTGCCAGCAGCAAAGCAGCAAGTAGTTCCGGAGTTTCTATTATGTACAGTGAACACACACGATATTGTAATATTCACTTTTCTTACATCTGATAATGCTTATAAGTATGGGGAAAAGTACTCTTATTGAGTATCATTAATCCGATTATAGTTATAGATAATATCTATATTATCCATAACTATATTATTCCTACCGATAATATCTAGCTGTCCTAGACCTTAGTGTTATGGGTCTAGGACCAAAACAGAGCCGGAAACGACTTGCCTTTATCTCTTCCCACTCCTAACCATCGTCTTACTGTTTCATCGTCTCAGATGACACTACGCGGTGCCGATTAAAGATCCGATATCGAAATTCGTGTTAGTGTCTCACTTCAGCGTGTGTTGGTGAGATGTGTGATTGTGATTGTCGTACTGGTGCTCGGGAATGGCATTATAGGCAGTGAAAACACCTAGACCGCATTCCAAGCAGCTTTCGGGTATCTTAGAACCCATTTTCCGTTCCTTTCTTCTTTATTTTTATATGTATTAATAACGCCCTCAACGGAAGAAGAGGATAGATTTCAATCCTCGAAACGTTGTTTTATACATTTGGTAACATATAACGATGGCAAATTACCTGAATCCTGTTATCCTTAGAAATCATCCATCGTCAATAACAAACTTTAAACAAAGGTTGAATCCAAAGGTAGATCTTTTAGAGAGACCAATCAGAGAGTTGTAACACTTGAAAAACTCGTAGAAATAAAAAGAAGGGAGAAATAGCTTAAATTCATAAACTATACTGGTTGTGCTGTTGAACCCATGATAAACGACTAACGGTAATAACCAAAAAAAATTTTCTGTTAGATTTGTGACCAAATTCTAATTACTTGATTTAATGGAAAATAAAAAGTCTTTAATACTTATTAAATTTTTTTTATAAATTTGAAGGACATAGCGCCCAATACGGCAATTTATTTGTGAAGTTCAGGGAGACATTACGTAAAAATGACGTTACATCTACTCGTTTATTTATTTATTTGTATCAACGGTTACACCATTTCCATTCAATGACAAATTATAGACTCAAGAATACTTGACTACTTACTTAATAATTATATTATTTAAAAGAGAACTTACCAAGATAGTCTAAATGAGTGACAGACACATTGATAAGAATTTCAAAAACAACTAAAATCCATAACAATAACGAGTAAATTAAATAATAACAAAAAGCAACTAACAATTGGACATAAATTACGATCAGTTTTAGGAGAACTTTCCCACTTTTGAATTTCTGCATGTGGCCCTTTAAAGGCGCCACCAAGCACTTTGCTCCGAACTAATCCAATTAGTAAAGTTCCACACAGGACCAAACAATTTCACTTAATTTTGTGACCCTATAAAGGCGCCACCTATCACTTCTCACCATATACACTGCTCAACCAATCTACTTATGTTGTTATACTAACAAAACAAAAAAAAGCATCAAATTTAACAGTGTATAAATAAATAAGTTAGAAACGATAACAATAATAATAATAATAACAATAATAATGATATTTTAACAATAATGAATAGATAAAGAATTCAATAATTTGATGTGTGTGATAAATTTAACAGTGATAAAAATAAATAAGTTGTAATAAGTTGTACTCGTAGTATAACAAGCATTTAAAACGTAAATAGTATTGTTCCTATGTCAAGTATTTTCAGTTACTGCAAAGTTGTAGTGACAATCAATAATAATACTTTGTTTATTTTTGACTTACTGTCATTTTACTGCGAGATAGTGTTTTTTGCGGTTGTAATAAACCAGAAGATGAAGATGAACATGAGGCAATGTGAAGAACTGAGCTATGTGATGACGTCAGACATCAGCTGCACAATGGATGTCTAGAAACTTAGCAGCTGTATTGGTGCTTCACAGATTTGATATTAGACAGTTTTGACATTGCGATTTTCAAGCTCTGAAGACAATGGAGGAGTCATTATACGAGTGCAATCAAACCAAGGCGTTCTTGGATAATCGGAATTTAGATTACTCGGAAGGGATATTGAACTTTATTTTATAATGATAATGTCCTTCTTGGGATCGACCTGCTATGTGATCTAAATTATGTGATCGGAAATTCGATTAATCACTAAATTACTTTTTTACATGTATCAATATAGTATAAATATACGGTATTGGTAATACAATTATGCTTCTGGTGAATAGAATAGAGAATAAAATTACCTCATTTTATGATAGTTATAACCCTTCTTTTGCATAACTCCTATTCTTTTTAAGACCATAGGATTCCACAAAACAGTTAGATATCGTTTGCCATTATAATGGAAATGTTGTTAGAATAAAATTTTAAAAGGTATTTAATATTCAATACATCCAATTCTTGGAATGTATAATTTATTTCTTGTATATGAAATTAATCCTTTATGAAATTATCGGGTAACTACACCTTTCTTAGAATAATGATTAGCCCTTTTATCTCTTGCGAAGTATCTGAGCTCATGGCAATATTTGGCTAATTCCATAGTATATGTTGGCAGATTTTATATTGTTAAATGTAAAAATAATTATTGTATTAAATGTGGATGATGAGTTTAGTTCCAGTTCACCTTCCTCTAAGTGCAGAGTCTGGTTGACCCCTGGAATCTGGAGTAATGTACGTCTAGATATCCAAATCCATTTTGCAGTGAAGAAGCTTAAAACGAACTCTTGGCGTCATTTGCACATCTAAGACTCATGGACTACAAAACAGAGTGCAATATAGGTGAAGAGGTAATCTTATTGTCTCATCAGATACAGAATTAGGTGCCGTAAAATGTTTTAGACATAGTTTCAAAGCGTTTTGGAGCAATAAAGTTTACTACACATGAAGTTGTTGAGTTTAGCTATAGTTACAGTAAGTGCAGCCTCTGAAATCTGACAGACTTCTGGAATGTTACTCTGAAGAGAGCAAAAAATAATCAGCAAAGAAAAAGATCAAAACGAATACTTTGCATGAGATTAATGGCGCTACACTAAATAAAGGTGAACTGGAGCTGAATGCTATACAAAGGATCTTAACTTGATTGTAGCCTTGTAAAAGCGTATCATGTGGAAAATTAGTTGTGTTGGAGTGCAGGTGTTAAAAGCCAAGTCAGCTAACCGCTTCTTTTAAACTTCAGCCAAGCTCTTGCGGTTTTGTTTATGATTTTTGTAAGGCCATCACGTTCTCTTATCAAAATTATAATAAACTAATTAATGTTAAATACAATACCTCTATGAATAAACTATTCGTAATTAGTCGATTATTACGAGTCTTACTCTTAAACATGTCTGAAATAATAGACTTAATATCCAACATAAAAATTACAAATTGCCAATTAAAAAGTGTAAGCATAAATGTAACAATTTTTACATCTTGAAAATATATGATTATGTCATTTAATTACATTTCCAATCCTAATTTAATTTGCATATCCATTCAGGTAAGTTCCTTCCCTTGACATAATTTTAGTTGCTCCAGTCATTAAATATGGCTCTCTGTACATTTTGCAGAAGGAAGTTCATCATTAAAATCTCGCAGACGTCGGTTCAGGCGTATCAGTACTATGTGAACCGTGGTTCATCTGAGATAGGTATTACAGGACCATTTATTGCTAGGACTAGCCTACAATTTGTTACTAAAATGTCCTAAAAATTGCATTTTCATATTATTAGCATTTACAACAAACCATCTATAAAAACCGTGTTTTTTAATTATACTCCAATTTCTAGAAATTAATTTAAAAGGGGTATATTCTATTTTTTACAGTAGTTTTAATAACATTGATAAATGATACTTAATTTTCGCTTCTATTAAGCTAAAAGGTTTAGGATAAGAAATTTAATAATTTTCAATATAATATAGTATGTAAAGAAAATAAGTTTAATTTACATCGCTATTTAAGATATATTTGTATTTGATTGCCATTGTGAAGAAAATTTCTTACAGAAACAGAAAACAATAAATTTAAATCCAAATTGTGAACTAGGAACCTAAAGTTTTGAATAAAAATGTATATGTAAGGTGTGAATATTATAAAGTCTGCTAATTTTATAATATTATGTTATTCATGCCACATTTATCTCACTTTAATTTTATTTCTACAGTTATATTACCTGTTGAGTTAAATGATACAATAATTTGAAATTTAATTTATTTCAGTTTAAAAAACAAATCAATAAAAATGTAAGAAAAAAAATAACTGACTGGGAAATTAATAAAAGTGTGTGACTCTAAAATTAATAATGGAATTTACGCATTTCAGGTGTTGTAATTTATTTTTGTAAGTAAATATTTTGACCTAAAATCCAACATTTTAAAATTACACTTTTGGTAATTCCCTGAGGATCTACACGTATTTTAAGGGATTTTCTTAAACTTTGTAATCATGCCCAAATAAAACTAGAGGATAAGTATGGGAAATGTATGCAGTAAGGAAGTTGAAGGTTAAGAAATTTGGGAGTGACATTTTATTTCAATATAATTACAAAAAATTTCTTGCTCAAAAAATCATCATGATATTGATATTTTCTAAATAAAATGGCAATGAATCCAGTCTTCTGTTATGTGCCTACTGTAAAAATGTCATATCGATATTTATTTCAGATTTTATTTGGCGTGAGTATTACAAGGATTATGTGACACTATCAACTAATCTATTAATGCTTCTTATTAAAGTATTTCACATCACATTTACTAAAAACAAACATTTTTCATATACTCAGGAAGGTTATGTTAAAGATCTGTAAGCACATTTCTTTCATGTATTCACATTATTTCATGCCTATCAAAAAACGTATTGTTATGGTTGTGGCTCTAATTTTGTTTAATAGACAGAACTTATTAAATTATACCTAAGACCTCCTTATAGCTAAAATCTGTTCAGAATAATGTTGAAACAAATATTTTCATGATCTACTTCCTAATTATAAAAAATTTAATAGTTTTTTTCAGCTTGTTTAGAAATAAATTAGGTCTCACGCAATTTTATTGGCTGAACGTTAGTGTTGTATACATTAGGGTGATCAATAAATTTCTCTTCTGTATATCTGTACGCAGAAATTTTATTAGACGAATTGAAATATCGAATTAAAATTCTTTATTTAACCTTTACATGGACAAGTTTAAGTTCCATGGAGAAGGCGACGTTTGGTTTGGCGTATTCCTAACTTCTTATATTAAAGATAAAAAAAAATTGCTTTATTTATTATTTATGGCCAAACTGCAATATCAAGGGTTTTAAAACGTTCTCTTTGAATACTAGAGTAATTTTGTTAATTATTTGTTGAATTTTCCTAGGTATTATAATAGGACCTACTTTCACATTATTTGTATATTGGAAGTCATACTTAGGTCGCTGCTCTTTTTTATAAAACATTGTAATCACAGTCACAAAAAATTACACAAAAGTTTGAATTTATATAAAGTTTATAGCTTATAGACATAATAAATGTGAATAAACACGAATTTCATAACAGTGAACTAATTTATACTGTTGTATCATTTACTACTAATGTTGTGTTTAGTGCTACACTTTAATGAGTTGTTTTTTTTTCCAGTAAAGCTTTAGCAGGGTTTTAATAGTTGAATTACCAATGGATTTATTGGGTTTTACCATATCAAATATATAATTTGATGGTAATAGTAATTAATAGGTAATTTCATATTAATTAATAGTTAATGTTAAAGATTCAGACAATGTTACTAATTTACAAATTATATTTCTACTCAATTTTATAATTTATTCCCGAAAAGCAACATATATCTTAGGGTATGAGACATCCTTTTATGTCTTTATTTCTTTTTTTTGTAATATTTTTGATTTTTCGATGTTAAATGATCGACATTTTTAACACTCTAAAGCAGTAGTACAATATATAATAGACCAGTAACAACTTAATACATTGTTTTAAAAGGCTCTTCATTTAAAGGTCTACTAAAATCTTCCTAAGCGCAAAGTGACGTAATACTGAGTGAACTCGAGGAGATAAACCTAACTAATCTGCTGGAACGACAGTTTTGCACGAGAAATTAAACAATCAGCTCTCTCCGCTTGATTACTCTTTCAGCCCGGGTTCTCCCTGAGTAATGTTTCATCTCTCCAACCCAATTAACCGACTGGGTTTACTCGTTGTTAAAATTTAATCTAATTTGTTAAAATTTACCTTTCCAGAAAATTGAATTTTTCATTCTTATATATATATATCGTCCAGGACCATTTTTCATTGGGTAATAATATCTGTATTATCCTGCAAAATAATTACTTTCTTATTAATTATAATTAAATTTTAATTTTATTTTACAACTAACTTCATTTTACAATTTAATTTCTTAAGCTACTATTATGAAATTAATGTATAATATTAAAGGATTCACTTAAATTTGACCTGTGCCTCTATGTGTCTATAACTACTAATTTGTCTAAATATTTGGTATCTTTCGAAAACTCTTACACCATGTTTAGGTTTTAAATACATCCGGATGTAGTGTTCTACTCCTACGAATTTCTAAGGTTCTAACGTAAATTGTATGAGAGTATTTTTGTTTAGTTGCTTAGAGTAAACTGTTAGTGTATCCTGTTATAAACTGATGCTTATGCTCTCCAGCATTCATTGGGACATTTGTTCCTGAATCTGCTCTGAGGGGAACCACACCGTCTTTCATGATTCAGTTCAGAATAAGCGTTTGCCGGTATTTAGTCGCATTATACACTATATGTATTTTCGAAACCCAGTTACTCATTAATAGTAAGTATTATTTTCTCCGATGTTTTAGGGACTAAATTCTTGTCCAAATGATAATAATATAATTGGCACGCATAGTAATGTTTTTCTCTATTTAATTTTGTAGCCGTTCCAAAAATTTACAGGTTACCTTCTCACCCGTTTTGTGCTTAAGTGAAATTTTTATACGGTTGTATGAGAGTTAAATGAACTCATTCGTAAGAAAGAGTTAAAAGGCAGACTATACAGTTGTTTAAGAAGTCTGTATCAACTATGTTAGGGATAATGTAACGGCTCTGAAAAGTTTTAACAAACTTCAACTTTTAACAAAGTATCGGGTCTTATTTTTACATGTTTACGGCATTAGTGATTTTCATTTAATCATTTATTTGATAAAATTTTATAACTTTAATGGTTAGGATGAATCTAAACTACAATAAATATTAACTTGGAATGTAAAATAAATTAAAATAAAATTCAATGAGGAATAATGATATTGATTGATACTGTTATTTAATTAATTATGTTGTTTACGAAATGCTTACTAAGGCATTCTGAAAATGGTTAACCTCCACCAGGGTTTGCTCTCGATTTACAAGTTCAGCATATGCATACTGATTTATTCTATTGTGTCATGACACAGAAATTAAATTATTATTTGTTACAGAGACCGATTTTATATTCTAAAAGCCATCGAAATTTAATAAGACGTTTCCATTAATATATAACTTTAAATTCCCTTCTCCTTTCATTGTACTACGGAAGAGAAATATATATATATATATATATATATATAATATATATATATATATATATATATATATATATATATATATGTAGAAAAAGGCCAACATATTAATATTAATTAACTATATTTCGCAATACGCTTCTTCAGGTTATGTGTGTGTGTGTGTCCTTTATGAAAATTTTTATGTATATATTTCTCTCACTGAGAAGATTTATATGCTATGCCCACGATGTAACTCTCCAGCAGGCGGCGGCGCTGCAAACGATAAAAGTCTTCGTAGCGCCTGCACACAATAAACTACAATTATGAGACAGTTGTGTATATTAAATAGCCAAACACTACAGGAAGGCGCTAAGTTAATATATACATTTGGCTTTAAGATAAGTTTCTGGTCGAACTAAGACCATTTTATAATAAAGTACATGCACATGTACAATAACTATAAACATACACGGAATTTCTTGATCGTAGAAACAAGACAAATTCTTTATCGGCGTTTGAAATATAATTCATTTGCACTAGTAAAGCACATTCACGGGCAAAGCTTATGAAAAGCGTACGAAGCCGCGGTAAACAACTAGTCGGATATAAAACAACAGGAAACACTTAGAATATGTATTCGAATAGAGTAGCTGTAATTCAAAATTAAATTAGGAAAGTACTTGTATATATTTAATTATACTTGTATTGAATGTTTTGAATAGAATAATTTAATTACCTAATATTACATAATGAGTACCGAAAGAACTAAATAGTAAATTACAGATTGAAAAAAAAAGATACCTACTCAGGATTCGCTTCTATTGAGCTAAAAGATTTAGGAAAAGAAATTTAATAATTGTCAATATAATAAGGTTTGTAAAGAAGATAAGTTTAATTTACATCGCTATTAAATTTTTTTTATATTTGATTGCCATTGTAAAGAAAATTTCTTACAGAAACAGAAAATAATTCATTCAAATTGTGAACTAGGAAACTAAAGTTTTGAATAAATATGTATATGTAAGGTCTGAATATTATAAATTCTGCTAATTATATAATATTGTGTTATTCATTTAAACCACATCTATCTCAAATTGATTTTATTTCTACCGTTATATTACCACTTGAGTTAATTGATAGAATAATTTGCAATTTAATTTATTTCAATTTAAAAAATAAATCAATAAAAATTTAAGGAAAAAAACGAAACTGACCGGGAAATTAATAAACGGTAGTGAATTGAAAATGTAGATATTTAATAAAAGCGTAAACAAACATCACAAATGTAGAAAAGCATGAAAAATTTAAGAAGTTGAGGTCAAAACGAGGATCCTTTTTACCAATTCATTTAAATTACTTTATCAGTTTTACTATAAGAAGTACATTAAATATAAAAATATTGACAACAAATATTTCAAAATAAGTTTTTCATACTTATCTTGGAATGACAGGATAATTATGACCCACCTCGGATTAATATACGTAATACAAAATCCAGCAATCAATATGCTTATATTATGTTTATTGGTAACAATAATGATGCATTACTGTTTTATCTACAGCCAATGGTATTATAAAGTTCATCGCTTTTTAAAATAAAAATAGGCAACTAAATAATGTGCCATTTTTTAAACCAAGACAATACATACGAGTAATATTGTTGTGTTGCACTAAAGTAAGCAATTTAAAATACGCATGTTCACAGACATGGCACGTCTAAAATAAAGTACTGAGTGAATAGAGTTGTACAAAAATATGATATTTTAAAAATAAACATTTCTGCATTACAAAGCAACTTTGTTCTGGAAAGTAAAAACGCTAAGGCCCCGTCATAGCTGGACGGCAAGTGTGACAGACTTTTAAGAAAACTGGATTACGTATATTAAGGATAATGAAGAGGCATTGAAACATTTGGAAAACTCTCAACTTTTAACAAAGTACCAGATCTTATTTGTTCTTCTATAGGGCATTGGTAAATTTTTTATATGAAATATTTGATACAGTTTAACTAACGTTATTGGTTAGGATGAACTGAACCACCTTAAATATAAACTTGGTATGTATAATAAATAAAAAAGTAAAGATTGTATAAGATTGATTGATACTGTTGTTTTATTTTATTTTGTTTACAACATGATTACAAAGGACATTCTGAAAGAGTTTTCTCTTGATTTAGAAGTTCAACTGACGCCCGATTTAATCTATTTTGTCACGAAACACAAGTTAATTTATAATTTTTTACAGAGATGCATTTAATATTTTAAGTGACATTGCAATCTAAAACGACGTTTCCATTACTTTGTAAATTGAAATTCCCATTTCTTTTTATTGTAGTACATAAGAGAACTCTGGTGTTAATTTAAGAAAATAAATGAATAGTTTTAAAAATTAAAGACCATATTTCTCTTATAATCTCCGAACAATATGTTTTTAATTTATTGAATTTTAACAATTAAACATAATCTTAGATAGTCAATCAAAGTCAGCTAGCACACACCTTTTTAAACCCATTTTCTATACTTTGCATACTTAAATACGTCAGAAAATTTGTTGTAAAATACAACTTACAAAATACTTTTCATAAACATATATTATATCAACTACCTAAAAATGATTAATAAATTATTATTATGTATTGATGATTGACAGGTACATTAAATACAAATTCTCCCTGTGCGCTTTGGGTACAGAGAGGTTTAAAACAGCTCAAAACACTAGGTTAGTATTAAAAAAAATTTTATTGGAGTTTAAAAAAATTACAAAATAACACGATAATAAATACAATATAAAAATTCAATTTCCTTTGTAAAACCGCGTAATTATTACACATGTTCCAATATCTATTACTGTGATTAATAGTCACTAAAACTGGATTGGGTAGCAAGAGATAGTGGAGAAATTTCGATTTCTAATTTACAAAAGTAACTCATCCATGTGATTCCAGCCTGATCCTCGTCCTGGACCTGGTCTTCATGCCTGTGGCCATTAGGATTATCAAATTTTGAAATCACTGCAACATAAACCATTTGACTTAACCAAAAAGGTTTAATATGGGAGTCCTCTGTAAAATGGTTCTAGAGTACACACTGTTGAATATATTTCGGTCTGGTCTAGTAATATTTCATTTCTCGTAACTTACTCGTTGACATTGCAGCTACATTAGTTGCCCCATACACATATATTTTTATAGAGATCAACCTGTAAATACAATAAAAGATAAAATAAAATTATTAATTACTACAAAATTTCAATAAGAAAACTTTTAATGATTCCTTGGTAAACGTGCCTAACGGGCATAGCCTATGAGGAAAAAGTACCATATTCATTTAATCAGATATAAAACAAAAAGGAAAAAAATTGAAATATGTATTCCTATAGGGCAGTTGTAACTCAAAATAACAAAGCAAAGTAATTTTAACATAATTTTTTAAATTTTATGTTTGTCATACTTTATAATTTATGTCCTAAAACACTATAGTTGAGATATTGTATACAGGAGACACGTAAATACAAAATTTTACTGTATTGCTAATTAATTTGTCTATTTGGAACTATAACACTTACATAGATTAGAAAAAAATGCTTTGGTATATCCGATTAAAACCATCAGGAATACAGTTATAAGCTTTAAAATTTTTCTCTTAAATCTTATTCAAAATAATAGTACACAAATACGGATCATCACACGTTTGACTCTGAATCTTGAATACTTCGTTCATACGGAGTCCAGGTGTGTATTAGATGTAGCAGGGATGCTGTAACATAGCATAGGTTAATTCTCTTAAAGGTAAAAGCTATATGATTGCAATAATAACAACTCTATATGTGTACGAGTTATTAAGATTCATACTGATCGTTTTTGTTTTATAAATAATTGTCGATATAATTTAAAAAGTACGTTAGTATCTCATTTATATAATTACAAACTGTTTGGTACATGTGTTTATTTCAGTTAAAGAATAAATAATGTAAATGAAACATGAAGGTTGTCGTAAAAATGTTAAAAAAAGGATATAATTACTCTTAAAAATGAAAAATTTTACAATTCACCACGCAATTAAACCTGGCCATTTTCCAAAAACTAAAAAAACATTACTGAAAAAAATTATTTAAGAATTAATGTTACAGATCTGAATACGCTAGATCGTTGAGACTAGTATAGGAGATGTCATGGGCGCAATTACAAAGAAGACTAAATTACAAGACCTTATGAATAGGATAGGAGAAGATATATAAAACACTCGAGATGTTATAATTTTACATAGTATAGGACTGCCAAACTTACCGAAGTTGTCTTCATAGGCCGGACATCACTTCACTATAGTTTTTTTTGGCAATTGGAAAACCAGTCGGAACTCTTCTGTAGGTGTCTCTGGTCTTAAACAGACTCGGAATTCGGTTTTAACGTTTTCGTTGACAACTATTTTTTGCATCCCTTCCGACAGATACAGACTCCAGTTTTCAGGAGTCAGTGCCAAAATTGCCTTGTGAATATCAAAAAATTCTGGAATTTCCCATATTTCCTTGTTATTTCCATGCTATAATGTACATTTTTAAAACCTTATCTTAGACAATTCAATTCATAGTGTAGAACAAAAGCCTCAATTGGCTTATATAATAAGGACAAAACATAATGCAATAAAATTTCATAGGCCTAGTCCAAAAAATGCAAGTGTGAAATTCTCAGGAATAATTGGTGAACATTATATATCATAAAATTCTGTTAAATGATTTCATTAATTATTACAAAATAAATTCACTGACACAACTGGTTAATTACACTAATTACTATACGATGGTTAATATAGGTTATATAAAATATCTTACCATTTGTTTACGTTCAATTCCACATAATTAAGATGTGCTCACGTTATATCGAGCTAAAATAATAAAAGGGCAGTATCTTTTATATTGTACAGATTTTCTCTGTATCTAAATGTAAAATCAATTACTCTTAATTGTTGTTTATCGTTACTGAAGAAATGTATGCATAGTAATGCCTCACTAGTTTATCTGCCTATTTTTCATAAATTTACCAGATCTCTTTACTCAACAATGTATGTAGTATGTGTTTTTAATTTTATTAAATACATATTGAAAGAACGAAAAGGATGGTGGAGTATAAAATGCAATTCGTTTGCTGAAGGTGGGAAAAACATGCTTAGGATCTACTTAACCATATTATTCTAATTTAACCCAGTTTAAAAATATAAAGAACAGTCCACTAACAAACTACCGATTACGTTATACAATATTCCGTAGCCACTCGTAATAAAAAAAAGTGTAAAACTCAAAAGACGAGGATAAAAAACCATACAAATAATTACATAACTAGTATGTAAATATAAATAAATGTTATTGTCTTTTGAGGAAAATTGTAAACCAACTCACCCTGCACGTTTGGGTACACGGGTTAACAATAGCACAAATCAAAAGTTTTCTAGCTTTTCTTTAAAAAGTAAGAAAGGGATTTCATGAATACGGTAGGAATTTTCCAGTCCTAGAAATAAACTCAATAAACAATTTGTAGAAGTGTAAACATTCTCATGCAAGTAACTCATCTGCAAGTCCTGATCCTGGTCCTGGTCCTCGTTGCATGTTTGTTAATGGTTACACTCTGCGCTGAGATTGTGAGACATTTGATATATAACTTTAATGTCAAAAATACTATTTCACCTTAAACCATTTCTTTGTCGTTACCATAGATATACATGACTTCCATATCTATTGCTTATATTATTAATACAATTTGTTTGTATTCTAGTCATAACCTTTTACCTTCACTTGTGGTTTTACCTCAATTCTGCTAACATGCATTCAACGAAATTTGTGTAAAGTTATTATACACTAATATGAGTACCTACCATACAGACACACATTTGAATAAAGACCAATTCTAAAGATTTTTCCCTGGTTAGGTTATGGTGTATGTGTTAATATATTACTGTTCAGTTTTTAACGTTTACACTACTGCTAATTTGTTTACATACAGAAATATTTCGTAGATTTTAAAGATTATTGTTATGAGAAACCAGGGTCTATATAGGTTTTATTATTTATTACTTTTTAAAGTGCAGTTCATTTCAAGTTCATATGATATTTACATGCATCGAATGCTTACGATTTAAATTAACAGGAAATCGTTAAACAGTTTTACTACGTTAACATAAATTATTCTAGTATATAATACAATTTCGTACATATAAAACTATAAATATTTTTTAGCGTAAGAGTAAGATTAAATTACGGCCGTTTTGTATAAAATAGTAATGGTTTTTCGTTCAAAATTTTGAATAATTGTTAGTGTATGTAAATATTTCCTACAAATTTACGAGTAAAAATCCAATTTATTTTCTTATAATGTACAGATCACCATAACAAGTTAGTTCACTTAAATTAGTTAGACAAGTTAGTTAGACACCTTAAATAATACAATTTATACCAATAAGTGAATACAATTTCAACAATGTCGAGAAACGTAAAAACCAACGAATATTAAACTTAACGATTATATTCAATCACTTTAAGAATAATTGATATATTAACGAAAAAACTAAACCCACACAGCATGAATTCCCTTGATTGTGCTCTAGGGGATCACTCTATACACTTCCATCCATAGTTAGGTCAATTAGACCTACTTATGTGATTGTCATGGACTTCATATAAAAAAAATCATATAAACAAATCATACAGAGGCTTATGTGTCTGAAAGTATTATAAGATTTAAGATATAAACCATTAGAACAATTTAAAGTCGCGTATGTTTTTCAATGTTGTACCTATTTTATAGTTTTAACCACGATCACGGAAGAACCATTACGTTACATTGTACAGAATGCGAGAATTGTAGAAAAGTCTAGTTAGAAAAGATTTCAAATCTCCTATGTTTATGATTGTATCTTATTTTAGGTCATACGTTCCGTATAACATATATTTATTGTGTTCCAAACTTAGTTCATTTTAAATTATATTAAAGCAAATCGTTCCGTGGATACTTTCAGTGTGGTTATAGTTTCGCAGACGACATATCTCGCAGACGACGTCATACTGTTGTTGGTGGTGGGTTGTGCTGAGTAACCGGCTGCTTCTTGCTATCTGGAGGACTCTCAAAGGCGGGCTGATCACTCCGAGTAACTGCGGCCTGAGCGTGGCTGAGGTGTACAGCTTGTCACTCGGGGCCTCTCCCAGGATTACGTAGTGGCTGAAACCTGTGTGGTAAGAGAACCACATTGCCTACGCCCGGCATATGTGAATCGTCTACGTCCTTAGCGTCTGCGGCCTTCAACCTCACCAGATAGCATCTTGACAGTTAGACCTAAGTTTTTGTCTTACATTTTTATACCTATTCCGACTAACTTTAAAGTATTACATTATAAGAAATACTACAAAGTTTCAGATGAATATTTTTTCAATTGACTTTTGTTTATTATTATCTAGTCCGCGTAAATAAAAACAATTTCTAAGCATAATATAGACCTTTACTTTGATCATATAATTTTTCCATAAGTAATATAACCTACTCCTAAGATGTTTGAATTTAAAGAATTGACCTTTTCTGTCATAATTTAGAAGTACTTTTTACTGCACCTATAGTTAAAATTTTTATTTGATTTATCTTACATACGTGACTATTATTTGGAACAATCGGTGTCCTCCTTTAGTTCATTTAGTTCATGGTGTAAAAGGAAAATATTGGAAAGTTAATTTACCATCAAGAAGATCGCAAACACACTTGCATACCTGTCAGTATTAGTTTAACTTCAAAAAATTATTAATGCTAAAAAGTTATAGTAATATAAAGAAGGTAGCCAACTATTATGCAGGACATACTAATTTTAATAAGAAATAAGAATAATCAATTATAGAATAAAAGAATATAAAAATTAAGTAGTAACTTCTTGTTACGATTTTTACTTCCTCTAAATAGTCAAGTTTGGTCATCTCTCCGGACGAGGCATGGCTGCGCACCAGTCCGAAGACCTCACTAAATCATTCAATCGGTAGTAGCGACAGGTGGTGTGTATAAATAGCAGGGACGTAATCAACGCGAGGTTATGACTCGCGCTTACAGGGAATTCTTCGTTCACGGGGAACTATTGCAAGCCCTTATCCCTAGCACAAAGGGAGTTTCAACAGGTAACCCGGGCCTTTCAGCCAGGGAAGACACGCTTATTCCTTCAGTATAGCGCGCGTGCGGCCGAGGACATCTAAAGGCATCACAGACCTGTTATTGCTCAGTCTTGTCCGGCTAGAAGCCGCCTGTCCCTCTAAGAAGAATTTCATTCGCCGGTAGCACTATTGTGGATACGCCTAGTTAGCAGGCTAGAGTTTTGAACGTTATCGGAATTAACTTCCTAATTTATATTTTTTCTATTTATAATTTCTTGTACATCAGTACATTTTAACAAGAAAACATATAAATTCATTACATTCCAGTAGTTTATTCGATTTCTTCTTTGATTACAGGATTAGCGCGAATCGTATCATTCGTAATGCTGAAAAATGTAATGTCTCTCTATTTATCAATCTGTCTATCCCATTGTTACTCTGTCTATCTCTCAGTCCGTCCGCATTATATATTGTAGAGGTTATGACCTTTTAGCTTAACATTTTGAAGGAATATATGCAAAATTGTATTATAGGCAACATACCGATGATAGTTCATGTCGCTACATTGGTTATGGCTAAGCATTTGTAAATGTTTCACATTCGTCTTATGTGGAACTGTAATTGTAATGAGAACGAAGTAGAATAAATAATTTTAGTGAATTTGCTAAATACAATGATACGAGATCTTGATGTTTGAAATATCAATACATTCAGCGTATTTATAAAGAAAAATGGGAGAATAATAGGAAAAAGTGTTTTTATACAATGAGACAAGACTATATTTTAGCTCAATTTTAAGTAGTAGTTACTGGTAACCCTACTAACTGACCGTAACTGTTATTATTAAAACCCAGCTGTAAAACTTAACTCAATGGGAACAGTTATATGTATCTGGTTGTTATCTCGAAAAGGATGATCTGTATAATTATGAATAAAACCTTTTATAAATAGTTTTTCCGTAGAGAAGAACGAGTTCTATAGTGGTGCATTTCCATCAAGAGAATTCGTCTGAGCGTTACCAAATCCTTTTACTCGGTAGGCTGAAAAAGTTTCTTTTTTGTCTGCTGGAGGATAAAAAAGTTTTCCAGATATCTCAATAATAAAATGAGCCGTATACTTTAAATTGTGCATGCAATTTCAGTGAAGCTTTTATAATAGGTGTTGTGGCGTACTCCTACCTCCTTGTAATTAAAGTCATTGTGAAATAATACAGGTTTAATGACTGGAGGGTGTCTGAGCATATCTAAACTGAGGAGTGTTCTTGTTTTAAATAGTTATATAAGAACAGTCTCTTTCGATAAATACATGCTCAATGCAATTTACATTTTACATAATGTATTCCTAAGGGTGCGTATCCCCGAAATAGAAAAATACAGTACTCGAAACCGTTCATAACCTTTAATTTGAAAAAAAAAGATTTTCATTTAATGTTTTCAAATCTAAATACCACCTTTACTCGTCGCATGTACAAGTTTTTATGTTCAAGTAATCGTACACCTAAAATTGCGTAAAAACTATCGACCTTAAATGTTGACTTAGTGAACCTACAAAAAATAAATATTAATTCTCTGGCGATTTCTGGAGATTAAGTACTACCGTTATTTAAATCTTATTGTTAACCAAGATGTTGACTAAAATCACTTTGGTAATGGTTTAATTCTGCAGAGTGCTCTCTCATTTTTAGCTGAGGCGTTTTTCAGCACAACGTCTCATTCTTGTTTGTAGAAAGTATAATTTTGAAAGTGTCATTGAAATGTAATAAGATATTTATATTAGTTCATTACTTTAATTGACTATATCTTAATTATTATAGTGTCAAAGATACATCTGGTGATAAAGTGAGTAACTAATTGAATCACTTGAACATCACAGACCATATTTATCTCAAAAATGATTATTAGTGTTGAAACAAATTATTAAATACAATAAATAAACATAATTCAGTTAGTGGTTTCATACATAAAAACTAAGCATAAACTGTTTTCTACCCAAGATGAATATTTATCCAACTGAATAATTGCCAGAAAAATGTCCAATATAAATAATTTAGGAAATATTTCTCCTTATAAGTTTTAAAATATTTAGCAGATATATATGAGCGAATACAAAGTGTAAGTGAGATTGGTACATAGGACTACTAAGTTCTGAATTGATTTTTTCTGCACACTTTGGGTACAGACAGAATTAAAGACAGCCCAAACCAAGGTCCTTTCTGCATTTACACAAAGATTGCAAAATATTTCATTGATTAAATAATTTCTAAGAAAAGCGAAAACCACGAAATTAAAACATATGCAAAATAAATAAAATAGAATTTACTTCAATTATCATTACATTTGAACTGTTCCTGTGTTTTGTGCTGTAATTAATACTTGCTATAACTAGGATGTAATTTGCTTTGGGTAACGAGAGATACTATTAAGAACAACTTAGATCTCTAAATTATAAAAGTAACTCATCATGTAGGCCTGGTTCTGGAACTGGCCATCGCGTCTTATTCTAGCTGATGTTTCTCTTACGTGCTACGCGTTGAATGGATACTGAACACAAATAAGTAGTTATCTAAAAACAAGTCCATAAATTACCTATCCCTTGATGTTTCCAGAGATATTAAACAGTTTTTGTACGTACTTTTCATATGTTTACTTTAATTTCCTTTTATCAACATTGCTTCTTTACGCCATCACTAGTACTGACATTAAACCGAGTTTTATTGTTATGTGATTGTTAATACATATTATAAAGACAAATATGTGTTTAAAATATAAATTAAATTTTATTTCTGTCTTAGGTTATGGTGTATATGGTAGTATAGAAAAAGTGCATATATGATTCAGTTCCTTGGAAAAAAATATAAAACTGTTTCCCCCTGTACGCTTTGGGTACAGAATGATAAAAATAGCCTAAAACAAAAGTTTAGCTGCTTCTACGCAAAAATAACAAAGGAAATTTGTTAATTTCTATAACTATAGAACACAAAAAAGAAAGGAATCTGAAATAATTATTTAAATTAAATATTAAGTTATACTGTATATATTAAATGATGATATGTATAATTTGTGATCACGTTATCATTACATATGAACTGTTCCAGTGTTTTTGCTATGATTAATACTCGCTAACAATATGATATAAACTGCTTTGTGTAACGATAGATAATGAGTGTGCATATTGTGATTTCTAAATAATAAAAGTAAATAAAATAACTCATCCTTGTATGTCCTGGTCCTACTCCTAGGCACCGCATCCTGGTCTTGATGGTGGTTCTCCGACTTACTTAGAGTTAAACTACTTTTGAACGAGGAAACAGAACTGTCCAACACTAAAGAAATTTCAAAAGTTTTACTTTTGGTTTCTATGGAAATCTACAATTTTAATAAAAATATTACTTTTGGGTATTTTTTAGCTGTTTCGCTTCTTTTATTGCTGTATTAAACTACTTACTTTTAAGATCACGTCTTTTATCAACATTAAAAATACAGAAAACGTTATAAATTTTTATTATCTGATTATAAATACGTATATTCCGAGCAGAAAAGCTTGGAATAAAACATAATTTTAAGGATTTTTTGTCTGTATACCTAATACGGTAATATATGTTGTATAGTATAAAATATCTAAGGAGAGTGTTTGGTATGTCATTTACGCTGTCGTTCATTCGCATAAAACATCCTCCGTATGTTCCATAAATATGATATGACATTATTCAAGTAGTATAAAATACATGATGAATTTTCAATTTCCTTAAAAGATTATAGCTATTAAAAATTAAAAATCTTATTACAAGTAAAAAGCACTAATGTAATTATGTACATACTTAACTCACAATATTGAACAGTTTTTTACTTTACATAATCTTGCGTATTAGAGAGAATTGGATAAATTAGCTTAATTGTTTTCCTACAAAACCTCCTGTATGTGCCAAAGATCTTAAAGATGTAAATTTATTGAAACGGATAAATTATAATTTCCTTATAATGAAGTTTATATTATATTTTGAGTTTACAACCGTTAGAAAATATATGTCTTAACAGATTTGCATGTCTGAAAAAATCCGATGAAAGGGTCATATTTTAAAAAGATCGAGAACTTTCTTATCTCTGAGATTGTAAGTCAATGGAGGACAGAGCATCAACTACTAAAGGCTCCCAATGTGAAAATTGTTATTGGATAATGGTTACTATTATAAATATAATTTTTTATGATTTCTTATATACTAGGACTTTCGATAGGTTACAATTGTCTTAGGTCTTAAACTGTCCCAGTTCACGCCTCTCATATTTTGGGAGCTTTTTATTTTGGGAGTTTCTTAACAATGACAATACATATCATAGAAGCTGAGTTTATCTTAAGTCAGATGATTCCAGAGGCTGGGATATTCTATAGATCAAATTGAATATTCGTAAAGTTATGTTGATGCCATAGACTGGAGAGGTAGAGGTTAGTGTTCCCGAGAGGATACAGATTCTAGTTATGGGAAGATGCTACAGGCTAAAATACTCACAGATAATAAGGATGTTTACAAAAGCATTCCATTCCAATAGCTTAACAGTTTTACAGAGTGTGGTCTTAGTGATTTGGGCAGAGGTTCAATCTAATTTTAGTGTAACAGAAATCTGCCGTTCCAAGTATTCTTTACATTAACAATATTGATTCATATATTTTACATGTCAATCAGAACTTTTTTATAGCATATATTTGTTTAATATCTGAGGATTATTAAAAAAAAAGGAATTTCGAAAAACATAATAATGGTCGGAATACAAAATTAAGATCTTCTATTAGAACTTTTGACTTTTTCAACATTTTAGTAATATTGTTCTATTACGTTCCTCTATTTTGCCTTGATACACTCTCGATTGCAATATCGTATAACATATTGGGGCAGTACATATAAGTATTTGAAGATAAATTAAGAACCACCCAAAAAATATTTTGACGTAACATGTAAACAATTTAAAAAAGGGAAAGTTCCTTTCCCCTCTACAAAGTAATATATATATATTAAACCTAGATAACATCTTTTTGTGTAAAAAGTCCTAAGATTGTTTTTTTATTAAAACATTTATGTAAATTGAAATAATTTTAGACTAACCAAGGTAAATAAGTCTAATTTTCGCCATTCTTTTCAATATTTGTACCCACGGGTATTAATCACATTCCATTAAACATAAAAAGAGGTACATGAAGGTACTTTTATAGAGTTTTACGGTCTTTATATATTTTTTATGTTGCTTTTTATATTTGCAATGTAGGCGGGGTATTACGTTTAGTATTGCATTAGTATCAGCACCCTGTGTGATGATTAACATTAGCATATTGGCAACATATACGGTGATGATTTGAAGTGGAAAAGGATTAAAGTTGAATATATAAATAATCCACATTTTATAGGGGCTTACTTGGAAAACATAGTGTTACAAGAAAATGTATTAGGTTCTTTATTTCTAAAATATCATATAAAGGTTGTGTGTAATGATCCTTCATACCATAATAATATTGGTGTTATCCATTGGATAAGGTAATTAACTGAACGGAATCATGTGGCACCTGATAAAAAGGTAGCTGGCAATCTAGGTAATAATGTATTTCATGTTCAAGGGAATAAGAGTTATTTGGAACTAAATCATTTACCTGCAAGTTATATATGATTCGAAATTGGTTGTATTATTTACGGCTGTTGGTTTTACAAATTCTTAAACAGAACAATGTATGGAGTCGAATAAAACTATTATAATATTTGGTTAATGACGATTCCAATATAAATAGTTGTTGATACAATAAAGAGAGTAAAACGGGAAAACAAGGGAATATTGTGTTTTAGCGCATGAGCTACTAAACAAAGTCCTCACAGGAATGACGTAGGCCTACTCGCTTCAGGATTGCCTGAAAACGTGAAAAACTCAATATTGGAACTAACCAGTTAGTGAATATCATCCTGAGTGGATAATAATATGATCGCAATTTCTCATCTTATCTAATAAGACCCGAGTATGTAAAAACCAAAATTGTCTTAATTTTTTTTACATAAACAGCATTTAAAAACGTTTTCAAACTATTTTATTCTTAATTATTTCTTTTATAGACTACAGCATAGTGCATTTATAAAAAGCTGTACCTTTTAGTATATAAGAATCGTGTGAGCCATTTAAAAATTAATTAAAGCGAATGAAAAATTATTTAGTAGAATATTAATATCTTGTCTTGAATCTGATATAAAACGCTACAAATTAGTAAATTTTAAACATGTTTATAAAAAACGATTACAAAAATAATACAACCATAGCCGACAATAATTTTAGGTTGTACAGCAAGGGTTTATCTCTCCGATTTGAGGGCCACTGTCTTTAAAGTTAAATCTAAGACGGACTAAAATATTGGAGTATTCTCCTGTAAACATCCGGTCGTAACAGCCAAGGTCAAACAATCGATCTGTTCGGAGTCAACCTTCGCACTGACTGTTTTACCCACGGCCAGCTGTACGTCCTAAACTGCTCAGTAGAGTTCGACGCCCAGAAACCATCGTGGCCCTTGCCGTCCTGATAGGATATTCGTTGAAGTCGCCTACGCTAGGAACATCGTGTACACAAGACAGTAAACAAGATTGACACTGGCAGTAGACTAAGGGACCTGCCTAAACAAAATCCCTACTTGGAGATTGACTCTAGCAGTAAGCTAAGGAGCCTGCCCGAACAAAACTCCCCGTCGAGACTGACACTGGCAGTAGGCTAAGGGACCTGCCAAACAAAATCCCTCCTTGGAGATTGACTCTAGCAGTAAGCTAAGGAGCATGCCCGAACAAAACTCCCCGTCGATGAAAATAACTATTATAATATTATGGTCTCTGTGTTTGCCGGTCTCACCGTGGCGAGCCTTTACTTGTCATGCTTGCGTTGTAAATCTTTGGCAAAGTTACTTTTCACTTCCTGGAAAACCTAACCTTGGACTTTAGTTAATAATAAAATCTCCTTGTGTACTAGTTTTCCTAACAAACCACTTAATTTTTCTACGAAATATATCAATTATTTTTAAACAACATAATATGTTATTAGTCTGAGCATTAGACAACAATTACGACACGCACAATTCTCAAGAGCGGATACAACTGTAAGCATAAAATTTGGAAACCTCATTTCGGAATTAACCAATTACTAATTCCCTCTTATCCTAGAATTTGAAAGCAAGCAAGTATGAGGCTTAAGGCGTGTTGTAATATTGTAAAATCCAATGTACACAATCCGGAGTTGATGTTTATTTTAAGTGAAGTTACATTTAAATTATGAAATAAACTTTTTAATCCCTTTTTAATTCTTAGCAATACAAAAATATTCCAAACAAGTTTTGAAACTTAATAATACGTTTACAAAAATAATCTAATTTATTATTTATTATTGTCGTTAATGGTGAAATAGATATCGAAAAAAAAAATTGTTGATATTAACATAGTTAAGCTTGAAAAACTTACAAAAATTGTCCACCTCTTTCTTAATTAGTTAAAAGTTCTTAAATTAAAATATAAATGTCCCAATTAACTTTAAAATATTGCTGCGTTTCAATGAAGACATTACTAGCGATTTCATTTGGTCCCTGCAAATTGTTATGCCCAAAGAGGCTCTGAACGTTTTGACTAGAAGTTTAGCGTCAACCTTTCTATGAGGGACTTCGTAATAAATACCGTTACTACGTAATTAAGCAGCATTTCTCGTACTAATCAGACATTACTTGATTCTTAACATAATTAATAACTCATCAAGTAGTAAAATTCCGATTAAGATTTTTAAATAAACTACTTATTATCTGTTTTATTCTTAACTAATAGGAACAAGGGTACTCTCAGTTACGTTTTATATTTATAAAAGGAATTTTTTAAAGGTCATTTTATTAAAAATGTATTTTAAATTCCGAAACCAAATGTTTTATAACTACAATATATGTTACAAAATAAAAAAAAACTATTGTTTGTACTACGACAAGAAAGAAAAAGGAGAAATTAAATTTAGTTCTGAATGTCGGTTGGAAGTTAGCTTCAGAGCTCTGGTGATGGTTTTAGTAACTAATTAGCTGCATCAACAATTACAGACCATATTTCTCCTCCAGTCTGAATAATATAGTTATTATTTTATTGAGTGTAAACAATTATATGTTATTAAGATATGAATTTATTCCTAAGTCAACTATCATTCGCTTATTTAAAATTATCGTCATTATTGCACTGCTATTAAATGCCTGAGTGATATCTCGAAGACATATTTTAGTAAATAATTCTCCAAGTAATCTTTACACTATTTATCAGACATGTATAAACAGATATTATATAGCTTGGACTTGGACCATGGGTAGATTATTATTGTAAACTGATTCTTTCTGTACCCTAAGAGTACTGAAAGGACTTAAAACCATAAATATGAAGTTCTTTTTTAGCTCGCAAAATATAAGAAAGTTATTTTTTGGTCAAGATAATCTCCCTCATTGTAAAAACCCTTTTCATTGTAAATGCGTTGTAACTAAATAGAAAACTGTTTTAATGTAGACTGCACATTTAAATTGCAACTATATCATTCCTTAGAGGAAACAAATATGTACTGTTAACAATCAATTATTTGAAAAATTAGTGTAAAGTAAAGATTAAATATATTTATTATATATTTGTATTATAATTCAACTTAATTCACTAATTTCAAATTATTTTCAATATTGCACTACTATAAAATGCCTGAGTGATATCTTTGAGACGTATTTAAGTAAATAATTCTGCAAGTAATCTTTACACTTTTTATAGATATTTATTAAATTTGGAGATTTATTTATATAATTTGGACAATGTATGGAAAATGAATGGAAACTGATTGTTTCTGTACACTTAGAGTACTGAAAGGACTTAAAACCATAAATATCATGCTCTTTTTTTGCACACAAAATAAACGAAAGTTATTTGTTGATCAAGATGATATCCTGTGAATCCTGTTAATTCTAAACGCGTAATAACTTAATAGAATTTTTTTCACTAATTCTTTCTGTTATTATTAATACCTAAAACTCGGATTTAAACTAGTTTGAGTAAAAAGAATGGATAAAAAACTTTGAATTGTAAAAAATAAAAGTAACTAGCCTAAAATTCCTTATGTTGATCTTGATCTTCGCCATAGTACTCCTGGTGTAAAGTTTCCACGTCCTGCGTGTAGAACGACATTGAACGTTAAATTGAACTATGAAAAGAGGCCTGGTCATTATCGATCTATTGGATAACTCACTTGTTTCTGTTCGTGCTACTCCAAATAAACGTGGTGTGAGTTTAACGACTTTTGTAAACAACACTTTTCAATTTATCAAAAAATATTAAAATACCTGTCACGTGTTGTTCTTATGGAAATTGAAACAACAAATATTTATATGAATACTGAGGTGTGTTTCACCTGTTGCTATTCATTTTGGTTTTCACCTTCACGTGCTTGTGCACTAACATTAAAACGATTCTTGTTAACTGACCCATACATACTATAGAGACAAACAAATTTTGTTACTTGACTTAAAATATTCTGTGTATGATAAATTATTGTTGTTTGGCCACAATATCCAGAGACATTATTGCATATTTCTTGTTATTGCTAATTAGTATATCTACAACTAAAAACACATGCGTAGATTTGTTCCAAATTTTCGCTTTGACGTATCTAATTCAATTAGTCTACATTACAGTGCATGTAATTACAATTGTAAAGTTTCTTAGGGCAAAAATTTATTTTATCGATATGTTAACTTTCCTTAACGATCCTCTCCACAAAAGGATAGAGGGTGATGATTAAAAAATATTAAATTTCATTTTGAAACATTTTGCCTTTATCTGTATGTAATTATTAACACCTGCACGTCAAGGACTAAATTTAGACTAAAACTATTTTCATAACTGGTCTGCAATGTTCAAACTTCTGTCCTAACACTAGTAAGGTCGTCACACTAGTTTAGTAACTTTCTATAATTATTGCAGGGTTGAAATTGATTACCCTCCTGTACTTTGGCTAATTATTATATTATAAATAGTAGGCAAGTTACGTAATTTACATTTTTATTTGCTGAATCTAATGAGATAAACAATATTTAAAATAAGGTATTAATCAGTTTTACTATAAACATATTAGAGAATTTTAAAATAAGGACTGTTATATATTCGATTTTGGGCTTTAATATGCATTTGACCAGATCCGCACAAGACTTAAAGGCTTTCTCAACAAATGTATACTCTCTTTTTATTGGGGAACCACTTCCATTAATTAAAAGAGCTTTGAGATAATTATAGTGTTCAGCATTCAGTCACTCTTGATTCTTAGATGCATAAATAAAGTATATTTAAAAATTTAATAATATTTCCAAAATTATTTACCAGTTACAAATTAGTAGCTCTCATCTTAAATGAATGAATGTGTGATTTACCTTTTACTGGCGAAGTTAGAAGAATTAGGTCCTCTCACACATCTAACTCACGACTATAACTATTTACTGTTCATACCTATTGAATACAAGGTGCCTTCATGATAATATTAAAATAGCATTTTCCGATTTCAGATTTCAATCACTGGCTCATGGTGCGAAGTATTTGTGTAGAAAGGATACAAAAAATACAATATATTCAAGTTTATCTTCATCAGTTAATTTCTGTTTCTGTCTGTATGTCTATATGTCTCTCTGTCTGTACGTATATCCATTTCACTGTCCGTGCAACGATCCCTCTTTTTGTCCACATCTTGAATAAGAAGTCACTTAAAAACGTTGCATTAACCTTTAATACTATGTATCAAAAAGTTTAAAAAAAAATAACGAGCACTGATAGAGTTGATCGCTTGCACGGTCTAAGATTTTAGACTTTGGAACTGAGCTACAGATACCACACATTCAGAATATGTGTGTGACCGCACTTCTTGTAAGTATCATCGACCTTGTATTTATTGGTTCTCCTCCTAGGCTAGTGGCCCGTCGGAATAGGCGTAATAAGACTTAAGAGGGAATCGGCCTCTTTTTTGTAATGGCAAATTTTCAATTCATAGCATATGTTATGACAAAAATTTTTTTTTTAACACGCTACTTTCGAAAAGCAACATAGAGACACCTTTGATATGAATTTTACTATATATATATATATATATATATATATATATATATCTAATATACTATACTAAACATCTACAAAACCTATGTAGGTCTTACAACTTATCTAATTCAAGAAGTCTTCTATACAGTTTACTTGCAGTATGTTCATGAAAGGTTAACACGTATAATATGAGTATAATATGAGTTATTCTGACATTGTTACGTACTGTATATGTTAAATATTTATTGTAAATCGTTTAATTAGTGGTTAACATTGTTATTTTCTCTTATAATTTATTGTTACTCGGTACCTA
The DNA here is from genome assembly GCF_021130785.1 of Homalodisca vitripennis. Taxonomy (NCBI): domain Eukaryota; kingdom Metazoa; phylum Arthropoda; class Insecta; order Hemiptera; family Cicadellidae; genus Homalodisca; species Homalodisca vitripennis. The sequence continues at coordinate 103,534 of NW_025777399.1, read as the reverse complement.
TTTATAGATTATAATTGTTGGCTATTTGAATTATATCATAATGTTAATTACTGTTATTTAAAGCTTTGAGGGCACAGTTTTAGAAGTAAATGAGTTATTCTGACATTGTTACTTTCTGTATATGTTACATATTTATTGTAAATCGTTAATTAGTTGTTAACATTGTTATTTTCTCTGATAATTTATTGTTACTCGTTACCTATTTATAGATTATATTGTTGGCTATTTGAATTATATCATAGTGTTAATCACTGATATTTAAAGCTTTGAGAGCACAGTTTTGGAAGTAAATAAGTTATTCGGACATTGTTATTTATATGTTAAATATTTATTGTAAATCGTTAATTAGTGGTTAACATTGTTATTTTCTCTGATAATTTATTGTTACTCGTTATCTATTTATAGATTATATTGTTGGCTATTTGAATTATATCATAGTGTTAATCACTGATATTTAAAGCTTTGAGAGCACAGTTTTGGAAGTAAATAAATTATTCTGACATTGTTATTTATATGTTAAAATATTTATTGTAAATCGTTAATTCGTGGTTTATCTGTATTTTATGCTTGGTGTTAGATTTTGTTGTACCGTTGATACTCTAGCTTTAAAAATAAATTGATTACATGTTAGTTTTCATATTTTTATTAGTTTTTTAAGAATGTTATTTATGGTTTCTGTTTCTCTCTCCGTTGTTAGTGGCGATGAATGGCTATAAACCTCACAGGGAGCACCACAGCACGGTGTTGCGCACACACATATTTAACCTAATTGGACAATTTAAACACACTAGCATTGACACACACTATAACTAACGCACACAAACACCGACACCGTGAACACTACAAGGGGAGCACACACACAGTACCGCGCGCCGGAGTTCCCGTACCTTCCTCAGTCATGTTAAAGCGAGTAGCGGATTGAGTACCGCACTGTCCACTCTAGAAACATATTGGAATTTGACTGAGGGCAGGTTTTATTTGCTTATTTGTTTAGAGATAAGGAGATTTGGGAATTCCGGTAGCCGGCGTTGTCAGATTTCCTGATGACAGGGTTGCCATTCGTCGTTGCTGAGGGAAGAATTAATTAGGATTTTTAGGGACTCAAATATGCGTTTGATTTTAACTATTACTATTAAGTATTATTTAAAAAAATTGTACTGTTTTGATCAAATTTACCACACATACCAAGATATCTAAGCTAGTGCCTGCCCTAAACCGCCGAATTTGAGTTTATAGTTTAGTAAATTAAAAGAAAGTTAAAAGTTGAATATTTGTATCAATGTGTTCTATTTACTTTTTCAAGTGGTCCTCACCGACAAGTTTTGTAGAACTTGGTAAGGCCAAGACTATGTAAAACAACTGTTTATAAATAAAATAAATAAATAAATAAATAAATGACGTACTTTAGATACTATACTATTATAATACTGAACAAAAAATTTTATATGGGATGATAGTTGCTAAAAAATACATATCACGTTGTAATAATATTAACCCATCCATTTTATTTAACACGATTATAAAGGCATATTCCAGAGTGCTCCATACGTGTTTTTAAATAAACAACAAGGACTCAAATATTCCAAAGTAGGTTAAGGACGAATAAACATACCAAATCCTTTAGGACATACAAGAGACTGGAAACATAATAAAAAATGTTTATACTACCGGGGTTTTTCGGGAAAGGTCTCATTGGCGGAATAAAAATTAACGGGGTGAAAATGTTTTAAACAAATATAAAAGAATTCTAAGAAAACAAAATCCGAGGCCGGTGGCACTCGATTTATTCTGTTAGTTAGATCGATTGTTTTGGAAAAAAACACTTTCCACTCTATTGCTTACTAAGTTTGTTATTTGTAAATATCTCTATTGCAAAATATGCACAGAGTATCTATAAAATGACAACTATACAATTGAAAATATGTAACGATCTTGATATACTGAACATGAGAGGAAATAAATATAAAAATACATTTTACTTTATGATATATATATTTATTTTCTATAACGAAAAATACATATTACTCAATAATTTAGAACAATAATTGTTACGCAATAGGTCAGGAATACTTAAAATAGTAATATTATTGTAATACAAAGGTCACCACACTAATTCAACAATATGCATAATTTTTAAGTAAAAAATTTACAATAAACAAAATCCTATAAGTGAAAACGTCCTTGATATGTTTATAATATTACTTTAAAACATTTTCTTTTAATAAAAAAAAATCAGAATTAGTGTAATCAGGATTTCTCAAAACTTTTAACACTAACCACTTACTTAGCCATATAAAATACAGAATTACTAAGAATTATCTTTTTATTCCTAAATAAAAATATTGATCCTATGATGGTTGTTGATCAAATCCACAGTAATAATGTATCACACATTCATTGAAATTAATTCTTTTCCATCTTCTATGTGGTTTTGTAGTTAAGTGAAGTTACTCATGTAACTACAAAGAAGTAAAGTTACTTATCATATTGTATGCTATGTTCTCTAATTACTCGTAAAAGCAAAAATATCAAATTACAATATTAGGTTAGTTTATTCCAGTTAAATCCTATCTGTTTAAACATTTTTGTGTGTATTAAGACAAACCGTTGGCTGAAACACATTCATACACAGACGAGTAAAATTAAATCAACAGTCATAAATGAATAGTTTCAAAAATATAGTGTGCTAAAGTAGATATGACAGAACTGTAGTGTAATAAATCGCTGGTCGTGTTGAACTCTTTCAATAAAATGCTTTTAAAACGTAAAATTTTAATTGTGTAACATTCTTTACTCTGAGAAATTCATGACTAATGAATTATAATTATTTACAGGCTCTAAACTGTATATTTAAAACTTATTTTTGACGCTGGTATTGCTTCATTTCCAAGAAGTCAACGTTTCATCTTGAAATTTTGCTTAAAAGTCTTCATTAAGGAACTTTGTACTATCTGCCATTTATTACCTGAGTTAGCAGCATTGTAAACATTTAAGGGGGTTCAGTAGGTTAAAAATTAAAAAATTATACATTTTTTTTATTTCAATTTATTTTTCTGTGTTGTTTCTGAACATTTTGACATAAAAATTATTTAATTCTGACAATGGGAAGTATTTTAAAAAAAATATACAACATATTGTCTGCACAGCTGCAATTTTTACCAGAATTGTATCTATGGTAACGACAATACTATTATTTATTTGTTATAATAACTAGCATCCAGAAACAGTTGTTTTTTTTTCAGTGGTTAGCTAACCTGAAGTATTGTGCCAATAAACAGCAGACAAGAGAAGTAAGAAAACATTGTTTGTTTACATTCATGAGTTTATTCTTTATTGTGAAAACTCAAAAGTAAATACACATTACAATTATTTTTCTAAAGTGTTGTGTCTAGTGTTTTAGAAGAATATATTATTCAAAATGCCTAGGAGTACTAGTGTTTTCAAGAAAAGGAAACGAGTATTTTGTAAGAAGACAGTAGAAACTGAAATTAGGCATAGTCCTAATGCTGATGTTTTGGAAGATATGACTAGTCTAGATGAACCAGTTAGTGCTTCAAAAGCAAAACTAGGAAATATTTCCAATAACTACCAATCTATTGTTGATGGTGAGCCTAGTCTAGCCTATGAAATAGTTAATTTGAATAGTTTGTTGAAAATAATTTCGGTACTTTGGGATTATACCGACCACACCAGTATGAAGAACACAAAAATAGAAATTTATAGAAACAAACATGATAGAACGAAAAAACAACTCTTCAATTACAAAATTACAAACTTACAAGCATTTCCAGGTATTGTGATCGGTATTGTTGTCGCTGTTATCTTATCTTTCTCGAGAATCCTGATTACGGCAGGCCGCGCGGCATCACGTGATTTGCACGGTACATCATTGCCTTTCCATTACAATTCAATTTATATTTCTAATTAGCCCCTCTAGAATTTGATATTTTACTGATAGGTACTATCTCGAGGGATGTTTTTCTTTCGTCGACATCAGCGCGGGGCAGCACCGAAGGTGCTGTCGAAGCCCGCGCTGATGGCCGGAGGCACTCGCATTTTGGGTGGCGGAATGTGATCAAGAATAAAAACAAGTTTTGAGTGTTTTTTTTTATAAAAAGTTTAGTTTGGTAAATGTTTGTTTTTGTTGAATTTTTGTGTTTGGAGAAATGTAGAGGTAAAACACGGAAGTACAACAAAGCGATGCACCAGCTGAACGGGCGGCGAGACTCTGCAATCACGTTATCTACTAGACGCTCGACTTTGACCTCTGTCTGAGGATGGGGAGGTGTTTGCGATAAGACAATTCCTGTTTTATATATTGACGAAATATTGTTCTACGCTAATCTAGTAATCAGTAGAAACGAAATGTGAAATAACGATTCATGTCTGGGTGTGGTCGGTATAATCCCAAAGTACCATAATTTCTAATATAGCAGTTTGTAAACATTGCCATGAAGCAATTGATTTCAAAGTCGGTAGGCGTGTTGGACTTTTCTTTTCAGGTGATTTTACATGTTCAGGTTGTAGTACAAAGACATTAGCTTCATATGAAAATTGCTGTACTTTACCTGATAATCCATTACACAATAAAATGTATGACCTAAATGTTAGGTTAGTGTACGGTATGCGTACTATTGGAAGGGGCCAGGTCGCTTGTGAAACTCTTTGCGGCGTGCTAAACTTGCCTAAACCTCCTAAAAAGTTTAGTGAATACATTAGAGTTCTAGGGTCTACAGCTGAGGATATATGTTTTTCATTTATGAAAGAGGCTGTAGAAGAAGCAGTGAAAATAAATGATGGAAATACGGATTTGTGTGTTGCCATCGACGGCACTTGGCAAAAGCGTGGACATACATCTCAAAATGGCGTTGTAACTGCTACAAGTGTTGATACTGGTAAAGTTGTAGATGCCGTCATACTGTCTAAGTACTGTCGTTGTAGAGGCAAGTTTACTGGCCATCATGATGATAATTGCAGTGCTAATTACCAAGGAGTAAGTGGGGGTATGGAAGTGGTAGGAGCCTGTAAAATATTTCAACGGTCCGTTCCAACTTATGATGTTCGCTATATTGAATATCTTGGAGACGGCGACTCTAAAGGGTTTGCTAGTGTATTAGAAAGCATGCCTTATGGTAATGACTGTCCAGTTACAAAATTAGAGTGCATTGGACATGTCCAAAAGCGTATGGGCACACGCCTAAGGACATTAAAACTAAAAGAAGGTAAGGCAAAACAAATTGATGGAAAAACCTTAGGCGGTCGCAACCGACTAACAGATGCTGCTATATTATCAATTCAGAAATACTACGGATTAGCCATACGCAGAAATATAGGTAATTTGAATGACATGAAGCAAGCTATATGGGCGAATACTACCATTTACTATCAAGTAACTCTAATCCTCAACATGGACTTTGCCCGAAAGGAAGTGATAGTTGGTGTAAATATCAAAAATCATTGGTCCAAAATGAAAAATATGATCATGAAAAACATTTTCACCTACCACTTGCCATAATGGAGAGGCTAAAACCTATTTTCAAAGATCTTAATGCTCCTGACCTTCTAAAAAAGTGCTTACATGGTAAATCACAGAATCCCAATGAGTCTGTGAACCAAATAATTTGGACTCGCCTACCGAAAACCGTGTTTGTAAGCATTCACACACTTCACTTAGGTGTATATGATGCCATCAATACTTTTAATAAAGGAAACATAGCAAGGTGTATGGTATTTAAGAAACTGGGATTGATTGTTGGGCAGAATTTTTGTGATGCTATGAAAAATAAAGATATATCCCGGCTAAAAAAGGCTCAGCGCATGATCTCGGAAGTTGCAAAAAGAAGCAGACAATGCCGTGAAAGTGCTAAAAGGAAGTTGGAAGATGAATGGGAAGATTTGGAGGATCCTGATGATCCCAGTTATGGAGCAGGATGCCATTAACTTCAGTTACATATTACCATGTAAGACCAAATGTATATTTTAACTTTAACGTTGATTTCACGGAATTTAATTTTTTTCTTACTTATGTACCTTTATCTCAGGAAGTATTAGATGGATCATTATGAAAAAAAACCACTTGTACATGCCACCAATATACACATTTTAAGCGCGTAACATTGTAAAAAAAAATCTTTAATAATTACGCAAAAAAATAAATTACATAAATTTTTTTTTCAAAAATAACATGTATTTTTTAAAAAATTCTTTTTTAATGAAATTTTCTTAAAAACTAAAATTTTTTGCGCTCTATTTCATGATAAGGACCTAAAAAATAACACATAAAAATTTTACTGTAATCGAACCAGTTGTTCCTGAGAAGAAGGTACATAAAATATAGGAATATAGCATTGTAAGGATAGGGCCTACCGAACCCCCTTAACTGTCATTATGAGATTCTTTTATTACCTGACTGCCAAATGAAGCGAATATATTTAAACCATTAGACAAGAATAACTTTTTAATATATAACAGAAAGTTAATATCCGTATAACTATCATAAAAGTTCATGTTCGCTTATAATATTTCATTCTTATTTAATCCAAATTCACATATAAGATCAATTAAGTAGGACTAATGTAGGTCATGAAGTGTTTTAGGAGTAGCTGGATTAAGGATCAAAAACTTAAAAAGTAGAATTTTTATGTTTCAATCTACATTTACAGATGTGGGTAAATGTTTACATAAAGATTACTAAAGTATAGATACCTGATAGTTTTGAGAAGGTACAGAAGAGAATCTAAACACCAGTTTCTTGGAAAAATAAGATCTTAGGAGTATAACTTATTGTTAGGCTGTCTAAATAAACATATTTAAGGCTGTTCTTACTTTCAGATCTTTTTATAATAACATACCTTTAGTATGAGACATAAGTTGTAACAGACATATTCAATATATTTATTTGAGTTTTTATGTGAAACAATAGTAAATAGCAACGACACGTTTTAGTAGCCTTCACCTTAAAAGTAACAGGTCCTAAATATTTTAGTTTACGCCATTGGTGAATTTGGAAACTAAAAATTCAAGAAGTGTATTTATCTTCTTTATCTGAAAAAATTGTATTTCCTAAACTAGAAAGATATTGATTAATCCAACAAAAATGAAAATTCTGCATGGAATTTTAGGTTTTTTACTGATATATTTGTTTAAAGTCAATTACTAAAAAAGAAGTTTTAATGAATGATTATACATCAGACAGTTCAGGTTATTTTTGCCGGCGAAAACAGCGTGCGCGAATCAGCACTCGAATTTGGGACCTGGAGTTACATAAGCTGATACAGAATTACTCATCTACGGTAGAAGTTATATACCAGGCACATTCCGTTAATCTTTCTGCAGCACGTGTCCACTAGATATGCAAGTGCATCTTTTGCATTAATATGCTATAGTTATTATGGCTGTTTCGTATTAATATTGCTATATAATGCACAGTTCTTATCATGAAAAATAAATTATAATGTAGTTTAAACGAAAAGTTTAAGTATTTAAAAATAGCAATAGCGTCCAGTACGGAATTACCGGATTGACAAATTTTTGTTTCGTGTACAAATAGAAAAAAAAAATTATGGGTTAAATTATTGTTTGTTAGCTAAACTGTTTACAGTTATATGAAATATTACATGTAAACACTTAAACATAACCTATTTCGGTGTTTTTATCATTAATATACACTACTTTGAACTCACTGTTAATATTTAGCACACTACAGAATACCGGAAAGATGGCTGTGAGTCATAGGCAAGAAAACGGGTTTCTTAAACAATTACAAGTTTGTATCAACTGTGTAAAGCAGACCCAAAATGCATAACGTCAATCAATATTTTTTTATGAAACCGTTAGGCTGATATTACGTACACGTTCTGGGTACAGAAAGATTTTAAACAGTCCAAAAGGCACGCGAGGTGTTGTTTGCAGCAAGATGTTCAACTAAAAACTTAGAGACAAAAAAGTGTATTAACTGCAAGAATGAAAAGATTACTTACTAGAACGTTAGATTAAACTTATTCTGACCAGTAAAGAGTAATAGAATTGCGGAAATATGTATTATTTAAAATTAAAATAATAAAAAGACAGTTTATGACGATCACCCTTATTCCGAGATTGGACATGAACCATCATTCTTCTGTATGTAGAAATTTCATTCAAAGTTTTATATCAGTTTTCTGGTAAGCAAGTGAAATGCAAAAGTGCGATTAAGTTCAATATTGTCACTAACGTCTAACATTGGCTTCAATGATTATATTATAATTTAATTTTAATCTTCGAATAAAAATGTTAATTGCTAAAATCTTACATAATATTACTCAGTTTTTTACATATTTATTTCTTTAATATTATTTCGTGTCTATCATGGTTAAGAACTTTGCAAAACTATTAGCTGATGTTCCTCCAAATTCAATTAGTTAATACATACTAATATCAAACACAGTGTTTCTCAAAAATAAATTATACTTCATGAAAACGTTGAAATCTAAAGTGAGTTCGTTTTCGGGCTATCGTGCAGACTGACAGACAGACAAAATTAAAATATTTCAAGCCTCACGAGTGATGAATTTCGCTAAAGCTCAGCGTATTACTAAAGTTTTAAAATTATAACAGAACTAACATAAGTGGAATATAATGAGACAATAAAAGGACCTATACCTATTACCATTATAAATTAATTTAAATCGTGGAATTAAGGGTGTAAACTAAAAAATGGCTTTTGTGATAACTGTTAATTTTAAGTAACACCGACATCACCTATAACAACAAGCTAAGCAATGAATTTAATTTTTAAGAATAAAATTTCAGAAATAATTTCTAATAACCCAAGAAATGTCTAAGGAGCCAGTCTATTACGTATACTAATAAGTATTTTAATTCTATAAAAAATTATGGTTGCCTGTAAAGTCGGTTTTACGGGCGAAGATTTTACGTGACAACGTCTTTTTCTCGGTAGAATATTTATTGATATGAATATTATTAAATTGCACAATAGGAACAAGGAATTGAATGAAAATAAGAATTGCACAATAGGAACAAGGAATTGAATGAAAATAAGAATTGCACAAATTTTAACTATAGAAATATATTTTGTTTACTAAAACATTGTACATAATTTGAAATTAATTAAAATTTGTTATTGTAAATGGTAAAGTTGAATAAAACATTTACTAAAATTGGAATTTGAAATTCTTGCTAAACACAGTTAAATTCTAACTCCGCGCGTGGTGATTGGTCGGTTTAGTTCGTTTGTTTGGTCGCACTGTTATGACAGGTTAGAGGTTATAATTTGTTATTTTAAATGTTTGACTAGCAATATGCGCTGTTTCTTCTCAATCGACTGAATTACGATTGATTGCAGAGTGATTTAAACTAATAATTTACTTAACACTATCAACATTTGTCAATAGTATGACATAACCTATAAACTCAGTTTCTCAACTTTTGTGTCAATCTAACAATTAATCAATCAATCATAGTTTACGATAATGAAACATCAGTGTAAAATTATTTACCTTTATTGTTGTAGTTGTTGTAAATGACGAATCTAAGCACTCCACATTTTCACGAATAAACATAGTTATCTGCTTTATCCCGTGCGGCGGACCCACAGTTATCTGCTTTATCCCGTGCGGATCCCGTGCGGCGGACCCACTGGACGGGCATCGTAACGTTACCAGGCGTTACACTTTTTCATGAGTGACTCCGAGCCGCAACCTAATTTAAGACGTTGTCACGTCAAAACTTAATTTAAGCTAATATAAATGTTGTCATTATGCAAGTTACTTTATCTACATGGTTATCGAGTCGTTACGTTTCTCAATAACATTCACCATTACAATGTTCCAGTTAGTGAAGAACCATTTCTGATATGTCTGTGAAATAGAGTGAAGACTATATTATTTATTCAATATTGAATATTATAGGTACTTATTGAAAATGTATTTACCTCAGTTTCCAATTGTAAATATTTGATATTAAAAAAAAAATATTTTACAATTTACATTCTTTATTTCAAAGATCTCCTCAAGAAATAAATTTTATAGTATAACTACGTCATAGGCTTGACCAATAACACAAGAAATATTGAATAGCAATCTTTACTAGCATTTATTTAGTTTAATGTAATATGTGTATGTGACAACCAGTGCCTCAGTTACCTTGGTCCCTGAATCTGGGTATAAACACCTGTAAAGTTAAATAGCTTGTGACTTTTGAACAAACACTTTGATTGTTGTCACCTGATTTTGCAGAAGATTGGCTTTCCTGTCAGTGTGTGATGAAAATGTTATTCCGATAAACAGGTTTAGTGAAAAATTGTATAACAACTATGAGTTGACATTAAAACAAGAAAAAGACAAGTAAAAGAAAGCTCTGGTGGTAATCTCATCAACTAATTGAATAAAGTAAAAGATATAGACCATAATTCTCCTCAAATCTGTACAACAACGTTTTTAGAAACGATTGGTTTTAACCAAATTAACGCAATACGTCATAAATTTTATTCCGAAGTCAACTAACATTCACTAGTTTTAAATTATTTTTAATATTAACACTACTATATAATTCCTGAAAAATGTCTCTCAGACACATTGAAGTAAATAATTCTCTTAGTACTCTTTTCACTTGTTATAAAATATGCGAGAATGGATAATAAACCATTTTAATCGGGTAAAATACATAACTGTAGACTGATTCTTTCTGTACAATTATAGTACTGAAGGGATTTAAAAACATAAATAACAACTTGTTTCTGCTTACGCATAAAACATAACTAAATGTTAATCAACTACACTAATAAGTATCACTACACACAAAAATGTATTCATTGCAAAAGTCCTTAGCATTAAAATCCTCTTAACCTAAAATGCGTTATAAAAACATAGGAATTGTTTCAATGTTTTTTTTCTGTGATTGATAATCGCAAAACTAGAATGAAAATACCTTTGGGTAAAAAGAAAATTTATAGAAAATCTTTGAATTGTAAATAGTTAAGTAAGTCGTCCATAAGTCCTTGGCTTCATCCTGGTCTTTGCCATAGTACTTCTGGTGTAGATTTTCCACGCCCTAACGTCTTTGAATATTAAACTGAACAATTAAAAATATTCCTGTCCTTTATCAAGATTGGCCATTGCACTTGTTCCTGGTCGTGCTTGTCCAACCAAACATGTTTTAAGTTTAACGAATTGTGTAAATAAAACATTTGTATTCATCTAAAGCTTTGTGATACCTATCCTTTGATTATTCCATGGATAAAAATATTAATACGTACACTGGAGTGTATATTTCACCTGTTTCTCTTTGTTTCAGTTTTTGCCTTGTTGTGGTAAGTACTTATATTCTTGTGTAATCCAATAAAATGTTTTCGTAAAAATTTTAGTAGTACACGTGACTAATTAAAAGCATTATTTCAGGTAAAACTACCTATTTCAGAGTATAAATGATAGTACACCGATTGACACTATGTTTTTTGGGTACAGAGAAGAATAAACACAGCACAAAACAAAAATTAGCAGGTCCTTTATAAAACGAACCATAGAATACTACAACTATAATATAAACTCAAGAAAAACAATCTATTTAATATGTTAAATGTTCTGGTGGTAAACACAAGTATTGTAACAACCCATAGACTACCTAATACTGGATACTGGGTTGAGGTTTCATGCCACTCAGCAAGTTTTTACTTGTACGTAAATGTCTGCTCCGCTAAGATATTTTACTGGTAAAGACACAACACATGGATGTAACAACCCACACGACTACCTAATACTGGATACTGGGTTGAGGTTGTTTTATGCCACACAGCAAGTTTTACTTGTTACGTAATTCTGCTTGTCCGCTCACGATATTTTAGTGGTAAAACACAAGTATTGTAACAACCCATACGACTACCTGATACTGGATACTGGGTTGAGGTTTCATGCCACTCAGCAATTTTACTTGTACGTAATTCTGCTCCGCTAAGATATTTTAGTGGTACAACAAAAGTATTGTAACAACCCATACGACTACCTAATACTGGATACTGGGTTTTGAGGTTTATGCCACTCAGCAAGTTTATACTTGTACGTAATTCTGCTCCGCTAAGGAAATTTAGTGGGTTAAACACAAGTATTGTAACAACCCATACGACAACCTGATACTGGATACTGGGTTGAGGTTTCATGCTACTCAGCAATTTTTACTTGTAACGTAATTCTGCTCCCGCTAAGATATTTTAGAGGTAAACACAAGTAATGTAACAACCCATCAACGACTACCTAATACTGGATACTGGGTTGAGGTTTTATGCCACTCAGCAAGTTTTACTTGTAACCCCTAATTCTGCTCTACTAAGTTATTTTAGTGGTAAACACAAGTATTGTAACAACCTATACGACTACCTAATACTGGATACTGGGTTGAGGTTTTTATCGCCACTCAGCAAGTTTTACTTGTACGTAATTCTGCTCTACTAAGTTATTTTAGTGGTAAAACACAAGTAAATTTGTAACAACCCATACGACTACCTGATACTGGATACTGGGTTGAGGTTTTATGCCACTCAGCAAGTTATTAATTGTACGTAATTCTGCTCCGCTAAGATTATTTTAGTGGTAAACACAAGTATTGTAACAACCCATACGAACTACCTGATACCGGATACTGGGCTTGAGGTTTTTATGCCACTCAGCCAGTTTTACTGGTACGATAGTTCTGCTCTACTAAGATATTTTAGTAGTAAACACAAGTATTGTAACAACCCCATACGACTACCTGATACTGGATACTGGGTTGAGTTTCATGCCACTCAGCAATTTTTTTACTTGTACGTAATTATTCCTGCCTCCGCTAAGATATTTTAGTGGTAAAACACAAGTATTGTAACAACCCATACGACCACCTATTACTGGATACTGGGTTGAGGATTTTAAGCCACTCAGCATGTTTTACTTGTACTTAATTCTGCTCTACTAAGTTATTTTAGTGGTAAACACAAGTATTGTAACAACCACCATACGACTAGACTGATACTGGATACTGGCGTTTTTTGAGGTTTCATGCCACTCAGCAAGTTTTACTATGTACGTAATACTGCTCCGCTAAAATATTTTAGTAGTAAACACAAGTATCTTGTAACAACCCATACGACTACCTGATACCGGATACTGGTTGAGGTTTTTATGCCACTCAGCAAGTTTTACTGGTACGTAGTTTCTGCTCTACTAAGATTTTTGTAGTGGTAAACACAAGTATTGTTAAAAAAAAAAACAACCCCATACGACTACCTGATACTGGATACTGGGTTGAGGTTTCATGCCACTCTCAGCAATTTTTACTTGTACGTAATTCTGCTCCGCTAAGATATTTTAGTGGTAAACACATGTGATTGTAAACAACCCACACGACTACCTAATACTGGATACTGGGTTGAGGTTTTTTATGCCACTCAGCAAGTTTTACTTGTACGTAATTCTGCTCCACTAAGATATTTTAGTGGTAAAACCGAACAAGTATTGTAACAACCCATACGACTACCTGATACTGGGATACTGGGTTGAGGTTTCATTCCACTCAGCAAGTTTTACTTGTACGTAATTCTGCTCCGCTAAGATATTTTAGTGGTAAACACAAGTATTGTAACAACCCATACGCCTACCTAATAGTTAATACTGGGTTGATGTTTTTTAATAGAAGTTACCCTTGAATTATGAAATACTTTTTAATTCCACATTATCAGCAATATTAAATTATCCCATTTAAACTTTGCACAATAATATTACGTTATCAAAACTAAAAAACTTTACCTATTATTTACGTAATGATGAAATAAATAGTGAAAAATTTAAAAGAATAAATTGTTTATTTGAAAACGGTTATGGTTTTAATATTAAAACAATTACCACCTATTTCATAAGGAATTAAAATGTCTTAACTTAAGATATGAAGCTCCCAATCGTCTGTTGGGAATTAAAATATTAAAATATTGCTATGCTTCCATGACGTCATTAGTAGTGATTTAATTTAGTTTCTGGAACTTTGTTATGCCCAAAGAGGCTCTTAATGTTTCATACAGAAAATAAGCGTCAACCTCTTTATGAGAGACTTAGTAATACATGCTGTTTGTTAAGTAATTTAGCAGCATTGTACGTAGTAATCTGACACTACGTGATTCTTGACATATTTAATAATTTATTGAGTAATACAGTTCCGATTAATATTTTTAATTAAACTAATTATTTTCTATTTTATTCTTAACTAATAGGAACAAAGATCCTATCAGTTACGTTTTATATTTATTTTAAAAAGGAGGTTTGTAATGCAGCTGTTATTATTTTGATTGAGTGTCCTATTATCTATAGTCTAATGTTTTGCTTGGTCACTTTTAACTACGTAATATACATGGGATTTTTATATTTTACAAATAATTTATTGATCACTGCCTTATAATGCATGTCAAGTTAAAGCATGGTTAAGAGATCCAATATAAAAGTATGAAGCATCTTGCATCTAAAATTAGAAAATATACTACCGACCGAATTTGTAAACGCTAAGAAATTTTGTGTCCTAAAAGACAGATTGTTGATGGGTATTTCATATATGTGTATTTAGCGTAGACTAAGGCGCATAGTATATAATACATTGATGCAAACGTGTTTCCGGCTATATAAGTACTTCTAAACACCTTGCCTTGGGGTATAAAATAAGATATTCATTTAGAATTCGTCATCTTATATCGGTCATAAGATGCAATTTAAATTGTATTAGCACAAAACCTACTTTATCTTTTGAAGGGATAAACAAATTTATAGTAAGAGAGAACAAAATATTTGCTTGTGGGAGTCAAATTGGAAGAGCATAAGGGTTAAACATTAGAATTTTTAATGAATCATATTTAAAGTAGCCTTACACATGTAAGCCCAACTGTCAGATCTTGCGTTTGGTAAGAATATACAAAACATCAAAATGTAGTTAAATTTTGTTTATTTATACAATTAGTAGTCTGAAAGTGATATAACTGTTTTTGTGTCTATCGATTAGTTTTATTTGTGTGAAATTAAGAGAATTAATTGAAAAACTATTGCTATTTAATTTTTTAATTCTTTTAATAACCTCACTCAACGTTAATTGGTACAACAAGGTTCACGAAATGATAAATACCACAATACCAAAGTTATAAACGAGGTACCAAATCCAAAGTGATGGTCGTAATAGTTATATCAGCAATGTTCTACAAAACGTTATACATGTGATTAATGAAAATTTGATTGATAAATCACACTTGCGGTGATTAAAATGTACAAATAAATACTAGTATTCCCTTTAACTCAAAACCAATAAACCTCTCCTTTGATATGCTATCCCTAAGATGGACCCTTTCCATGGATAATAACAGTTTTGTACGTACGTTTCACGTGTTTTTTTAAAATTTTTTCTTAGCAACTTTGCTTCATTACGTCAAAACTAGTACTAACATTAAATCGATTATATGTTTAGGTGATTATCTATCTATATAAAACCTATAGAGGTAAAAAATATGTTTTAATATAATTTAAATGTGATTTCTGACTTAGGTTATGGTGTATGTTGTAATAGATCCAAAGTGTTTTAGTTACTTTGAAAAAATATGAAATATTTCCCCCTGTACGCAATAGGTACAAAGTAATTAGAGTAGCCGAGAACAAAAATTTAGCAGCTTAATCACTATCGTTACGATAGCGATAGATAATTAGAGTATACATTGTGATTAATAAAACTAAGTACCCCATCCTTGTAGGTCCTGGTCCTGCTCCTGGGCATCGCATCCTGTTCCTGGTGGTGGTTCTCCTACTTACTGCGAGTTGAGCTACTTTTGAACAAGTATACTGAACTGTCCTAAATAATTTTTTTTTTAATCTCCAAACTTTTCCTTTGTTGTTTCTATGAAAATCTATAATTTTAATAAACAATACTACTGAGTATGTTTCAGCTGTTTCAATGATTTTATTTCTATATTAAATTACATTTTTTAGGTCACATATATTACCAAAATTCAACTGACCAACACACAGCAATGCTTATTAATTCGCATTATTTAATTATAAATAAGAATATTCTGTGCAGTTAGAAGTGGAATAAAACATAATGTTAAGGATTTGTTGTCCGTATTAGGTTATAGTGAGTGGTATAACATATCCAAGGAAAACGTTATGTGTCTTTTACTCTGTTTTTCATTTACATATACAAACCTAAGTACATTTCACAATTTATTATGTTATCACGTAATTCGGGTAGTGTATAATACACAGCACTTTTCTAATACACAGTACTTTTCAATTTCCTTACAAAATTACAGCTATCACGAATTTAATTACATGAGTGCAAGTCACTATTGCAATTATGTAAATTTTTACCTGAGAATGTTGAAAAGTGTATTACTTTACATAGTATTGCGTATTTGAGAGGATCTTAAAAAAATTAAAGTAAATCTTATGAAAGTTCATTATACTTTTTTTATACTATTTTTAAAGGAGTAGCTGATCCCCTTTAAGCTTTATTCTGCCCGTCCTCATGGGCCACTTGCCTGTGCGAGAATTTTATTAAACAGAATAAAGGGGAGAGTCGATACAGTACAAGGTCGATGGTACTGATAAAAAGTGCAAGGGACTCTAATTCAGACGAAAAGTCATTCGGCCATCAGCAGTCCCAAATGTTCCTGCAGTGGTTTGAACATTGCAGACTTGTTACGATAATAGTTACAGCCTACATTGTATTTTTCATGTAAATTAGTTAATAATTGCAAACAAAAGGTTTGAAAAGAAATTACTTTCTTTATATTAGTACAATTGACATGAAAAGGCAACAAAAGATAAAAGAATGAGACTCCCGTATGATATATAATTAGCAGTTTCCACTCAAACATTATTTCATATCCATAGAAACAACAAAGGTCTAATATGTTAATGTTTTTAATCATTAAATCGTATTACGAGTATGTGTCAGCATTTCCAAAGTCGTTCAACTTGCAGCACGTCAGGTAATCACCACATGTAGTACAATGTGATGGTCAGAAGCTGGACGAGGACCAGGACTTACAAGGATGAGTTACTTTTATTATTGATTAATCACAATTTCTCCTAATAATGACTCTTGGTACCCAAAGAAATTTACATTTTAGTTTTAGTGACTACTAGATACAGCAAAAAACACATGATAAGTGTATATAAAACGATGACCCAATTCGGAAGCAAATAGAAGTTTCAATTATAATGTATTATTTCGATGAATTTCATTCTATTTTTCAAAGGCTTTCGCTGATTTTCTTTATAAAAAGCTACTAAACTTGTGATTAGGATGTTTTAATCCTCTCTGTACCCAAAGCGTGCAGGGAGAATTGGGTTAAATTATTTTCCAGATTCCAATCGTCACAGCAGTTTTGGAACTGTTTTGCCTGATTGATGAAGAGATGAACGTTCTAACGTACGTCTTCGAGCAACTGTTTGGTCTTTTTTGTTAGGCTAAATATTATGTTTAGTTTAAATTTGTCTACGTTATTTGAGTTACATTTGTAATTCACAACGACACCACGTTTAATGTTTAAAACTCAATAATTTAAAATACGGTTTCAAATAATTTTAAAGAAAGATATTTTCTACAATTCCTAAATTATTATTCCGTTAGTTACGTAAAAATCCACCAGAGGACGCATCCACAATGCAAGAGATAAGACATGTCAAATTAAAATGATGCTGTAATCAAACTTCTTACTTAGATTTAAATTCCATCTTCTAATAGTATTCTTGCTATCACTAATAATAATTTAACTTCTGACTTAGTAAACTGGAATAAATAATTCGTATACAAATGCGTCTGATGATCTTCTAAATTTAAATGACATCCTCGTAAATTACAACAATACCAAAATGACTCGAGTACACATCTTCTTTATAATGTAAATTTCTTAACAGTATCAATAAATTTTAGAACTTTCCAGCGAATTGTACTTTTCATTCATTTATTATATATTATAAGTTGCCTATTACTTGTTTTAGTTCTGAGACTAACATTTAAATCACATCAGAAAATAAAGCACTGAATAATTGGTCAGATCAATTTTTATTACTTCTAAACCTATAAATACGTGTATTTTCGTTTTTGTTGTTAGTTTTAAGTCCTTGAAGCAATAGAGAGTTCAATAAAATGACCATTTTGGCTATTTGTTTTACAAAATTAAACCATAAAAACTGCTCAGATTTCTTTGTAATCTAATAATGAAAACAATTCTCAGCATGTTTTAAATTCCAATAGAAATTTTAAGCAATGAACAATGGGTAAACATAATATCCATTTTACCAAGAAACTGATAAAAAATTTCTCCGGAATCTAATAAATTGACACCTTACTGTAATAATTTTCCTCACCTTTTTCCAGACTCTCTATTTCCATAATTAAATTCCTAAAATGTTCATGTACATTTAAAATTCAACAGTACAGAAATATTTGGTTCTAAAATTCCTGCTTATATCTATAAACGTTAAACCCACTATTTGGGGTAAAAGGATCACTTAAATCCCTCTTCAGGATGGCGTCCTTTCTCTTTTTTACGGACGACATGTTTAGGTCTGTAAAAGTAGAGGTCTTTTCGCACAGGTATATGCAGATGAGATGACATGATAATTCTTGTGACTGGTAAATTTAAAATCACAGTCACGGAATTGACTAATGCAACCCTGAAGAGAGCAGTAAACTGGTGTGATAGAATTGACCTTGTGTTAACCCGGCCCAGGCTGCCCTTGTCACATTTGGAAGAGAACATTATGGGAGGCCATAGGTCCTTTTTTGTCGAGGAAGTTCTATCAGCGAGTTGATGCCAAGTCTAATGTTGTTGACAGGTGCTAGAATTGGGGACCACGACTGGAAAGGTTTGTTGCCAGGGGAATATGGTTACTAATATACTGCAGGTTTCCGATCGGAGGGTCTTTTGGTTTAGAGTCGAAGTTATTGCAGTTGCTTTATATCTACTGGATTAAACCTAGACTAACGTTTGAGGTTTTTGTTTTGTGAATGAATGAATGAATTAATTAATGAATTGATTTATTTCCCAAATATATGTGCAATATTACAATCCAAACTGTACAATTAACTTAAATTTTTATTACATTACCGAACGGAGTTAGAAATGAGAACAAAGAATAAACATCATAAGGAATAATCATCATGGAATAAAAATCATAAAAATAACATCATGTATAAAACATTGTCCTCGGGAAATGAGCCGAGGACAATGAAACCGTATTTGAGTATTTGTGGTTAAATAATGGGTCGGATTTGCTTGCATCATAAGGATATCCTGTCTGGCAATAAGCTCCTAACTGACCAGGTTACCGCCTTAGATGATTGTTATAATCTTGCACGTTTGTGCTTAATAATATTTAGTTATTGTTTAGTTGTATTGTTTACCCAAATCAGTAGAAAGTGCCTTCTCTAATCTTACGTTATAAATTAGTAGTAAAATTACAATGCTGATTCAATATATGGTGTATTACACATGATTTCAGAACTTATACTTCAACGATTTTCCTTTGACAAATCCTTCAGGATTATAGTGTTTTCAACGAAAGATGTGTTCAAGGGGGTTTCACAGATCAACGCTATACTCTGTGATGTCTTACATTTATTTGACGTATAAAAACTATAAGCAAAAAAATGATATTCGTTTGAAATGTTGGACATTATGCGTTGTAAGATTTACAATTTCATTTACAAGAAAACTGGAAACGTATGAAAATGTGGTTTTAAAAGTTAATATCAACATTAATTACATTCAAATAGATTAAAAGTAAACTTTATTGAGAAGACGTTCTCGCATCAGCATTAATTTGATACAAGACATGCTCATGTGCACTGTTTGGGGTTCGGGAAAGGATTGTTTAATTCCTTTTAGATTTTGGATTTTAATATGTCCTGATGCTTTTGTATAACACCAATTGATAAAGAAGACGTGTGATAGGGTTATTCAGGCAATGGTTCACTCCGGCAGGGTGCCCTCTCAATTTAGAAGTTTAACTGACGCATTAGTCTCCAAAACGACTCTCTTTTTCGTCATGAAACATTAAATTTAATATTTAAATTTAGTATTAGAATCTAATCATGCATTCATAATATTGCATAATCTAAATTGGCCCTTTATTATCTCTTGTATTGTGAAAGAGAGCTCTGGCGTGGATTTCTGTAACTAATAGAATGAGTTAAATCTTCAAGAACAAATTTTTGATACAACTGTTTGGTATTGTTTTTAATTTTTATAATATATCAATTTAACCAAAAATACTTATCGTTTTAATTGTTAAATAAAAGTCAATGACTAATTTCAACGAATTTTTTGCTTACTAGCAATGATAGAAAGGTTGTTGTAAAACACAAATTAGAAAATGCTTCTTATAAAAATATATACATATTTTTGATTCAATTACGCGAAAACTTCCAGTAACTATTGGTGTCCGATCTGTACGAAATATTGTAAACTGATTCTCCCTGTACTCTTTGGGTACTAAGAGGATTATACATATCACCAAACACGAATAAGTAGCTTTTACACAAAAAATAACAATGCAGTGTATTAACTTATTTAATTTATACTTATGTTAGCACTACATATGATCTATTTGTATGAAAATATTGTGCTTTAAATAACGGCTAAAACAAGAATGTAAACTGCTTTGTGTAATGAGAAATAGTGAGTAAAAACTATTATTTATATTGAATTAAAGTAACTCATTCTTGTAAGTCCTGGACCTGGTCCTGCTTCTGGCCATCACATCGTGTTCCTAGTGCTACTTCCGTGACTAGCTGTGAATTGAACGGTTTTAAAAATGCAATTATGTATGTAATTAATGGAAAAAACACATAGGGTTGGATAAACCTGAGTCGTACTAATAAATACTCGATTCACAGAGTGTACTTATGAGTTTAACTGTGGCAGTGAAAACCTAACAGCACTACTTGTACATGTTAAAATAAAATTATATATTACCACGTTGCTGCAAAAATAGTATAATAATGAATTTACATTTTATCTTGGAGGATGGGCCTAATGCTTACAATGTTCTTTGATATGTAGCCTACGAACTTTAAAATTTACTAAACACTGTAAAATTGACTATCTTTTACAATGATGTCGACTTATCCGCGCAGCGTCATCATCTTGGCTCAATATTTCAGCTGTAGTAGGAAAAGTGAAGATTAGTAGACTAGAAGTCTAAATATGAATACTTGAAGTACTTGAAGTTGTACTCATATTTAAAGAGCACTCTTAAACGTGTCTAAAACAAAATCACAACATTATTAGCCATTTATGGAGTTAAATTATAATAATGACAACGTGGTCTCGTCAGAAGTACATCGCCACAACTTATATCCGTATTAATTTTCCAAATATAACATCATAACAGGTAAGTTACTTTATTATTAACAATTTGTCTTTGTATTACATTTTAATTAGTTTCCTCGCATGAAAGAGCTAGTACTTATTACAAAGATATAAATTTTACTTAAGTAAAAGGAGCGTGAGGTGTTGCTTGGCAGCAAGATGTTCAGCTACAAAGTTCAAAAGAGAAAATATTATTACGGGTGAGAATTAGGTTATTAGTCCGCCAAGAATTTAGTTCCAAAACCATAAGATTATACTTATGGTAATCCGTAACGAATGACAGCGTTGCCGAAATATATATTATACTGTATCATATAAAAATAAAATAAAGTATACCTTCTATGGCGCTCAGCCCAATTCCATAGTTGGACATGCACCATCATATACTACATTCTTGTCTATGTAGAAATATTTCAAGCCTCATGAGTGATACTGATTGGCCTAAGCTCAGTGAATTACTTCATTTTTTCAATATTACAGAATTAACATAAGTGGAAAATAGTGTGACAATATAATTCACACAATATAATTCACTCAGAGCTGTACATGATGTGTACCAGATTCTGATATCAAAAGTATTGCACTTCTCAGTACAAGTTAATGGGAGCCAAATTTATAACTTTACATTTATGTATTTCGTGACTATTATCATTATAAATTCTTTTAGTTAGTGGAATGCAGTGCGTATTTTAAAAGTGGTTTTGTAATAACTGTTAATTTGAAGTAACACTGATATCACCTCTAATAACAAATTAGGAACTGAAAATAATTTAAATAATAAAATGTAACAAATATTTTCTGTAAACCTATTTTTTTAAATAACACGTACTTCTATCTCCTCTAATAACTGTTTTAAAACAATTCAAAACTGAAAATAAACTTAGAGCTAATATACATTTGAAGTACTTATTCGAGTTACGTTATCTGCATGGTTGTCGAAGTATATGTTTCGCAATACCATTGATGAATACAACGTTCTCGATAATTAGGATTCAAATCTGATATGACCTTAATATCGAGTGATAAACAAACGTATATATTTAATATAGTGTGTTCCTTCTACGAATTCAAAAGAATGCATCAACATCCTCCGTTTCCATTACATAAAGTTTGAAGTTCTTTAAATATCTAGTTTGCAATTGACTCCCTTTTCTTTCAAAGCTAATTCTGTTTTACAGTTCTGTGTTTAAACCAAGCTGTGGTGGTAATCTCATCAACTAGTTGAATAAATTAAAATATAAAGACCATAATTATCCTCAAATCTGTACAATACCCTCTATATAAATCAATGAGTTTAAACAAATTAACGCAATACGTTCTGAATTTAAATCCTAAATGAGCTAACATTTACCAATTTAAAATTATTTTCAATATTTACACTACTATAAAATGCCTGACAGATTTCTCTCAGACACATTTAAGTAAATAATTCTCTAGGCAATCTTTACACTTTTGATAACATATCTGAGAATGGATCTTAAAACATTTGGAGGTTTTAGAAAACATAGTTGTAAACTGATTCTTTCTGTACACTTAAGAGTACTGAAGGGATGTAAAACCATATATTAAAAGTTATTTCAGTTCATCCACAAAACATATGAAAGTTGTTTTGTAGGTCAAGATATAACAAGAAAATAAACTTATTGTAAAATTCATTAAACATTATAATCCTTTCAGCTGCAAATGCGTTATAATTATACTGAAACTGTTTCACTGCTTTTGAAAGATTTCTCTCAGACACATTTAAGTAAATAATTCTTTTGGTATTCTGTACACATTTTATAAAATATTAGAGAATGGATCTTAACACAATTGGAGGTTCAGAAGAAGATAGTTGTAAACTGATTCTTTCTGCACACTTCGAGTGCTGAAGGGATTTAAAACCATAGATCACAAATTCTTTCAGTTCGTCCACAAAACATACGAAAGTAAGATGTAACTAGGAAATAAACTTATTGTAAAATTCAATTAAAACTGTTATCCTTTTAACTGAAAACCCGTTATAATTAAATTGGAACTGTTTCACTGTTTTTGCTAGATGCGCTTTTTAGAAAGATGTAAATTACTTTCATTAAGATGAATAAACATAGAAAAAAACTTTTAAAGAAGAAAAGTAATTCATCTATAAGTCCCTGTCTCGATCCTTGTCTTCGCCAGCTTACTCCGGATGTATATTTTCCACGTCCTGCGTGTTGAACGATTTAGAACGTTAAATGGAACAATTAAAAAGGTCCTGGCTTTATTCGAGCTCTTGGCCATTGCACTTGTTCCTAATCGTGCTTCTCCAACCTAATGTGGCATGAGTTCAACGAAGTTTTTAAATAACAGTATTGAATTTATCAAAATCTTGGTAATGCATGTTCTTTTTTATCTATCAATATTTAAAAGATATAAGATGTCCACTGTTGTGTGTTTCATCTTTTCTTTTTTATACTTTTCCCCTTCACTTGCTTGTTTACGTCATGACACTATTAACAGGAAATAGTTTTTTGTTATCAGGTTACCTGAACACATACATACTATAGAGACAAACATGTTTTGTTAATCGTCTTACATTAATGTCAACGTGATAAATTATCATAATTTAGATCCAATATCCAGGCACAATACTCGATATGTCACGTCATTGCTAAATTGTATATTTTCATAACCAGTCTGCAATGTTCAAACCTCTGTCCTAACATAAGTAAGGTTGTCGTACTGGTTTAATTAACTTTCTATACTCATCGTATAGTTGAAATTGGTTACTCTTCTGAACTTTAACTAATTATTATTCTACATAATTATACGTATCATGGTAGAGACATTTAATATTTCTCTATAAAAAACGATATTCCTTTATATAAGTTATATATTTACAACCCAGCAGGGATTACTTCTGACTGTTTTATACCTTCCAGCTGAACTTACAACTAGGCACAACAAAAATCGATGTGTCACTTAAATCTCGCCAACCTTATGGATGTCCAGAAGCGGCACATCCCTAACCACACAAGTGGAGATTCTAGGGGTCAGGGTTATTCAACATGTTACATTTATCTATTTTATCAAAATTAGACTAATCGAACTATAACAATATATGTTGTTTTAATGATATAGGTAGAAAGTATTATTTAACATATTAACTAACACAAGCAGCACGGAACTCACAGATCAGGCGCTGATAAATCACAACATGCATTTCCATGTTAATTTATCTAATTATGCTAAATTCATTGGACTTCAACTCAAATTTATATCATCTTATACAAAAACTTACGTGTCTGATATTAATAAACCTTGAACAACTTGTTATCTACCGTGAGTGATCTATCGGAACAATTTAAAGTTATATAAGTGTTTTAGTTTGGTACCTGTTTCATAGATTTAACCGTGATCACAGAAGTATTAGGTTACATTTTACAGAATATGTTGTTATCATATTTTTGAATGTTATCATATGAAAGGGTAAGTAGGAAACATTTAAACTCTTCCAGGTTTATGATGAGTGCAACATTTTAGGCTCGCGCTTACTGGGAATCCTTCGTTCACGGGGAACTATTGCAAGCCCTAATACCTAGCACGGAGGTTCGACGGACAACCCAGATTTTTCGGCCAGGGAAGGCACGCTGATTCCTTCAGTGTAGCGCGCGTGCGGCCGAGGACATCTAAAGGCATCACAAACCTGTTATTGCTCAGTCTTGTCCGGCTAGAAGCCGCCTGTCCCTCTAAGAAGAATTTGATTCGCCGGTAGCACTGTTGTGGATACGCCTAGTTAGCAGGCTAGAGTTTTGAACGTTATCGGAATTAACTTCCTAATTTATATTTTTTCTATTTATGATTTCTTGTACATCAGTACATTTTAACAAGAAAATGTATGAATTCATTACATTCCAGTAGTTTATTCGATTTCTTCTTCGATTACAGAATTAGCGTTAACGAATCGTATCATTCGTGATGCTGAAAAATGTAATGTCTCTCTATTTGTCTGTCTTTCTATCCCATTGTCTCTGTCAATCTCTCAGTCCATCCGCATCATTTCTTGCAGAGGTTATGACCTTTTAGCTTAACATTTTGAAGGAATATATGCAAAATTGTATTATAGGCAACATACCGATGATAGTTCATGTCGTTCCATTGGTTATGGCTAAGCTTTTGTAAATGTTTCACATTCGTCTTATGTGGAACTGTAATTGTAATGAGAACGAAGTAGAATAAATAATTTAGTAAATTTGCTAAATACAATGATACGAGATCTTGATATTTGAAATATCAATACATGCAGCGTATTTATAAAGAAAAATGGGAGAATAATAGGAAAAAGTGTTTTTATACAATGAGACAAGACTATATTTTAGCGCAATTTTAAGTAGTAGTTACTCGTTACCCTACTAACTGACCGTAACTGTTATTATTAAAACCCAGCTGTAAAACTTAACTCAATGGGAACAGTTATACGTATCTGGTTGTTATCTCGAAAAGGATGATCTGTAGAATTATGAATTAAACCTTTTATAAATAGTTTTTCCGTAGAGAAGAACGAGTTCTATAGTGGTGCATTTCCATCAAGAGAATTCGTCTGAGCGTTACCAAATCCTTTTACTCAGTAGGCTGAAAAAGTTTCTTTTTTGTCTGCTGGAGGATAAAAAAGTCTTCCAGATATCTCAATAATAAAGTGAGCCGTATACTTTAAATTGTGCATGCAATTTCAGTGAAGCTTTTGTAATAGGTGTTGTGGCGTACTCCTACCTCCTTGTAATTAAAGTCATTGTGAAATAATACAGGTTTAATGACTGGAGGGTGTCTGAGCATATCTAAACTGAGGAGTGTTCTTGTTTTAAAGTTATAATAGTTATATAAGAACAGTCTCTTTCGATAAATACATGCTCAATGCAATTTACATTTTACATAATGTATTCCTAAGGATGCGTATCCCCGAAATAGAAAAATACAGTACTCGAAACCGTTCATAACCTTTAATTTGCAAAAAAAGATTTTCATTTAATTTTTTCAAGTCTAAATACCACCTTTACTCGTCGCATGTACAAGTTTTTATGTTCAAGTAATCGTACACCTAAAATTGCGTAAAAACTATCGACCTTAAATGTTGACTTAGTGAACCTACAAAAAATAAATATTAATTCTCTGGCGATTTCTGGAGATTAAGTACTACCGTTATTTAAATCTTATTGTTAACCAAGATGTTGACTAAAATCACTTCGGTAATGGTTTAATTCTGCAGAGTGCTCTATCATTTTTAGCTGAGGCGTTTTTCATCACAACGTCTCATTCTAGTTTGTAGAAAGTATAATTTTGAAAGTGACATTGAAATGTAATAAGGTATTTATATTAGTTCATTACTTTAATTGCATATATCTTAATTCTTATAGTGTGAAAAATACATCTGGTGTTAAAGTCAGTAACTAATCGAATCACTTGAACATCACAGACCATATTTATCTCAAAAATGATTATTACTGTTGAAACAAATTATTAAATACAATAAATAAACATAATTCAGTTAGTGGTTTCATACATAAAAACTTAGCATAAACTGTTTTCTACTCAAGATGAATATTTATCCAACTGAATAATTGCCAGAAAAATTTCAATTATAAATAATTTAGGAAATATTTCTCCTTATAAGTTTTAAAATATTTAGCAGATATATATGAGCGAATACAAAGAGTAAGTGAGATTGGTACATAGGATTACTAAGTTCTGAATTGATTTTTTCTGCACACTTTGGGTACAGACAGAATTAAAGACAGCCCAAAACAAGGTCCTTTCTGCATTTACACAAAGATTAAAAAATATTTCATTGATTAAATAATTTCTAAGAAAAGCGAAAACCACGAAATTAAAACATATGCAAAATGAATAAAATAGAATTTACTTCAATTATCATTACATTTGAACTGTTCCTGTGTTTTGTGCTGTAATTAATACTTGCTAGAACTAGGATGTAATTTGCTTTAGGTAACGAGAGATACTATGAAGAACAACTTAGATCTCTAAATTATAAAAGTAACTCATCATGTAGGCCTGGTTCTGGAACTGGCCATCGCATCTTATTCTAGCTGATGTTTCTCTTACGTGCTACGCGTTGAATGGATACTGAACACAAATATGTAGAGTTATCTAAAAACAAGTCAATAAATTACCTATCCCTTGATGTTTCCAGAGATATTAAACAGTTTTTGTACGTACTTTTCATATGTTTACTTTAATTTTCTCTTATCAACATTGCTTCTTTACGCCATCACTAGTACTGACATTAAACCGAGTTTTATTGTTATGTGATTGTTAATACATATTATAAAGACAAATATGTGTTTAAAATATAATTTAAATTTGATTTCTGTCTTAGGTTATGGTGTATATGGTAATATAGAAAAAGTGCATATATGATTCAGTTCCTTGGAAAAAAAAATATAAACTGTTTCCCCCTGTACGCTTTGGGTACAGAATGATAAAAATAGCCTAAAACAAAAGTTTAGCTGCTTCTACGCAAAAATAACAAAGGGAATTTGTTAATTACTATAACTATAGCACACAAAAAAGAAAGGAATCTGAAATAATTATTTAAATTAAATATTAAGTTATATATATTAAATGATGATATGTATAATTTGTGATCACGTTATCATTACATATGAACTGTTCCAGTGTTTTTGTTATGATTAATACTCGCTAACAATATGATATAAACTGCTTTGTGTAACGATAGATAATGAGTGTGGATATTGTGATTTCTAAATAATAAAAGTAAAATAAAATAACTCATCCTTGTATGTCCTGGTCCTACTCCTAGATCCTGGTCTTGATGGTGGTTCTCCGACTTACTTAGAGTTACACTACTTTTGAACGAGGAAACAGAACTGTCCAACACTAAAGAAATTTCAAAACATTTAATTGTGGTTTCTATGGAAATCTACAATTTTAATAAATATTACTTTTGGGTATTTTTTAGCTGTTTCGCTTCTTTTATTGCTGTATTAAACTACTTTTATGATCAAGTCTTTTATCAACATTAAAAATACAGAAAACGTTATAAATTTTTATTACATGATTATAAATACGTATATTCCGAGCAGACAAACTTGGAATAAAACATAATTTTAAGGATTTTTTGTCCGTATACCTAACACGGTAATATATGTTGTATGGTATAAAATATCTAAGGAGAGTGTTTGGTATGTCATTTACGCTGTCGTTCATTCGCATAAAACATCCTCCGTATGTTCCATAAATATGATATGACATTAATCAAGTAGTATAAAATACAGATGAATTTTCAATTTCCTTACAAGATTATAGCTATTAAAATATAAAAATCTTATTACAAGTAAAAAGCACTAATGTAATTATGTACATGCTTAACTCACAATATTGAACAGTTTTTTACTTTACATAATCTTGTGTATTAGAGAGAATTGGCTAAATTAGCTCAATTGTTTTCCTACAAAACCTCCTGTATGTATCAAAGATCTTAAAGACGTAAATTTATTGAAACGGATAAATTATAATTTCCTTATAATGAAGTTTATATTATATTTTGAGTTTACAACCGTTAGAAAAAATATGTCTTAACAGATTTGCATGTCTGAAAAATCCGATGAAAGGGTCATATTTTAAAAAGATCGAGAACTTTCTTATCTCTGAGATTGTAAGTCAATGGAGGACAGAGCATCAACTACTAAAGGCTCCCAATGTGAAAATTTTTATTGCATAATGGTTACTATTATAAATATAAATTTTTATGATTTCTTATATACTAGGACTTTCGATAGGTTACAATTTTCTTAGGTCTTAAACTGTCCCAGTTCACGCCTCTCATATTTTGGGAGCTTTTAATTTTGGGAGTTTCTTAACAATGACAATACCTATAATAGAAGCTGAGTTTTTCTTAAGTCAGATGATTCCAGAGGCTGGGATATTCTATAGATCAAATTGAATATTCGAAAGTTATGTTGATGCCATAGACTGGAGAGGTAGAGGTTAGTGTTCCCGAGAGGCTACCGATTCTAGTTATGGGAAGATGCTACAGGCTAAAATACTCACAGAGAATAAGGATGTTTACAAAAGCATGCCATTCCGAAAGCTTAACAGTTTTACAGAGTGTGGTCTTAGTAATTTGGGCAGAGGCTCAATCTAACTTTAGTGTAACAGAAATCTGCCGTTCCAATTATTCTTTACATTAACAATATTGATTCATATATTTTACATGTCAATCAGAACTTTTTATAGCATATATTTGTTTAATATCTAAGGATTATTAAAAAAAAGGAATTTTGAAAAACATAATAATGGTCGGAATACAAAATTAAAATCTTCTATTAGAACTTTTGACTTTTTCATACATTTTAGTAATATTGTTCTATTACGTTCCTCTATTTTGCCTTGATACACTCTCGATTGCAATATCGTATAACATATTGGGGCAGTACATATAAGTATTTGAAGATAAATTAAGAACCACCCAAGAAAACTTTTGACTTAACATGTAAACAATTTAAAAAAAGAAAAGTTCCTTTCCCCTCTACAAAGAAATATATATTAAACCTACTCAACATCTTTTTGTGTAAAAAGTCCTAAGATTTTTTATCAAAACATTTATGTAAATTGAAATAATTTTAGACTAACCAAGGTAAAAGAGTCTAATTTTCGCCATTGTTTTCAATATTTGGACCCACGGGTATTAATCACATTCCATTAAACATAAAAAGAGTTACATGAAGGTACTTTTATAGAGTTTTACGGTCTTTATATATTTTGTATGTTGCTTTTTATATTTGGAATGTAGGCGGGGTATTACGTTTAGTATTGTATTAGTATCAGCACCCTGTGTGTGATGATTAACATTAGCATATTGGCAACATATACGGTGATGATTTGAAGTGGAAAAGAATTTTAGTTGAATATATTAATAATCCATATTTTACAGGGGCTTACTTGAAAACCATAGTTTTACAAGAAAATTTACTAGTTTCTTTATTTCCAAAATATCATATAAAGGTTTGTTGTAATGATCCTTCATACCATAATAATATTGGTGCTATCCATTGGATGAAGTAATTAACTGAACGGATTCATGTGACACCTGATAAAAAGGTAGCTGGCAATCTAGGTAATAATGTATTTCATGTTCAAGGGAATAAGAGTTATTTGGAACTGAATCATTTACCTGCAAGTTATATATGATTCGAAATTGGTTGTATTATTTAACTGTTTATCATACGGCTGTTTGTTTTACAAATTCTTAAACAGAACAATGTATGGAGTCGAATAAAACTATTATAATATTTGGTTAATGACGATTCCAATATAAATAGTTGTTGATACAATAAAGAGAGTAAAGCGGGAAAACGTGGGAATATTGTGTTTTAGCGCATGAGCTACTAAACAAAGTCCTCACAGGAATGACGTAGGCCTACTCGTTTCAGGATTGCCTGAAAACGGTGAAAAACTCAATATTGGAACTAACCAGTTAGTGAATATCATCCTGAGTGGACTCATATAATAAAATGATCGCAATTTCTCATCTTATCTAATAAGACTTGAGGATGTAAAAACCAATATTGTCTTAAATTTTTTTACATAAACAGCATTTAAAACGTTTTCAAACTATTTTATTCTTAATTATTTCTTTTATAGACCACAGCATAGTGCATTTATAAAAAGCTGTACCTTTTAATACATAAGAATCGTGTGAGCCATTTAAAAATTAATTAAAGCGAATGACAAATTATTTAGTAGAATATTAATATCTTGTCTTGAATCTGATATAAAATGCTACAAATTAGTAAATTTTAAACATGTTTATAAAAAACTATTACAAAAATAATACAACCATAGCCGACAGTAATTTCAGGTTGTACAGCAACGGGTTTATCTCTCCGATTTGAGGGCACTGTCTTTAAAGATAAATCTAAGACGGACCAAAATATTGGAGTATTCTCCTGTAAATATCCGGTCGTAACAGCCAAGGTCAAACAATCGATCTGGTCGGAGTCGACCTTCGCACTGACTGTTTTACCCACGGACAGCTGTACGTCCTGCTCAGTAGAGTTCGACGCCCAGAAACCATCGTGGCCCTTGCCGTCCTGATAGGGTATCCGTTGAAGTCACCTACGCTAGGAACATCGTGTACACAAGACAGTAAACAAGATTGACACTGGCAGTAGGCTAGGGGACCTGCCTAAACAAAATCCCTCCTTGGAGATTGACTCTAGCAGTAAGCTAAGGAGCCTGCCCGAACAAAACGACTGACACTGGCAGTAGGCTAAGGGACCTGCCAAACAAAATCCCTCCTTGGAGATTGACTCTAGCAGTAAGCTAAGGAGCCTGCCCGAACAAAACTCCCCGTCGAGACTGACACTGGCAGTAGGCTAAGGGACCTGCCAAACAAAATCCCTTCTTGGAGATTGACTCTAGCAGTAAATTAAGGAGCCTGCCCGAACAAAACTCCCCGTCGATGGAAATAAGTATTATATTATGGTCTCTGTGTTTGCCGGTCTCACCGTGGCGAGCCTTTACATGTCATGCTTGCGTTGTAAATCATTGGCAAAGTTACTTTTCACTTCCTGGAAAACCTAACCTCGGACTTTAGTTATCAATAAAATCTCCTTGTGTACTAGTTTTACTAACAAACCACTTAATTTTTCTACGAAATATATCAATTATTTTTATACAACATAATATGTTATTAGTATGAGCATTAGACAACAATTACGACACGCACAATTCTCAAGAGCGGATACAACTGTAAGCATAAAATTTGGAAACCTCATTTCCGAATTAACCAATCACCAATTCCCTCTTATCCTAGAATTTGAAAGCGAGCAAGTATGAGGCTTAGGGCGTGTTGTAATATTATAAAATCCAATGTACACAAGCCGGAGTTGAGGTTTATTTTAAGTGAAGTTACCTTTAAATTATGAAATAAACTTTTTAATCCCATATTCTCAGCAATACAAAAATATCCCAATCAAGTTTTGAAACATAATAATACGTTTACAAAAATAATCAAATTTATTATTTATTATTGTCGTTAATGGTGAAATAGATATATCTAAAAAAACTAAATTGTTGATATTAACATAGTTAAGCTTGTAAAACTAAGAAAACAATGTCCACCTCTTTTATAATTAGTTAAAAGTTCTTAAATTAAAATATAAATGTCCCAATTAACTTTAAAATATTGCTGCGTTTCAATGAAGACATTAGTAGCGATTTCATTTGGTTCCTGCAAATTGTTATGCCCAAAGAGGCTCTTAACGTTTCGACTAGAAGTTTAGCGTCAACCTTTCTATGAGGGACTTCGTAATAAATACCGTTATTACGTAATTAAGCAGCATTGCCCGTAATAATCAGACATTACTTGATTCTTAACATAATAAATAACTCATCGAGTAGTAAAATTCCGATTAACATTTTTAAAATAAACTAGTTATTATCTGTTTTATTCTTAACTAATAGGAACAATGGTACTCTCAGTTACGTTTTATATTTATAAAAGGAAATTTTTTAAAGATCATTTTATTAAAAATATATTTTAGATTCCGAAACCAAATGTTTTATAACTACAATATATGTTACAAATAAAAAAAAAACGATTGTTTGTACTACGACAAGAAAGAAAAAGGAGAAATTAAATTTAGTTCTGAATGTTGGTGGAAGTTAACTTCAGAGCTCTGGTGATGGTTTTAGTAACTAATTGGTTACATCAACAATTACAGACCATATTTCTCCTCCAATATGAATAATATAGTTATTATTTTATTGAGTGTAAACAATTATATGTTATTAAGATATGAATTTTATTCCTAAGTCAACTATCATTCGCTTATTTATAATTATCGTCAATATTGCACTGCTATTAAATGCCTGAGTGATATCTCTAAGACATATTTAAGTAAATAATTCTCCAAGTAATCTTTACACTATTTATCAGACATGTATAAACAGATATTATATAGCTTGGACTTGGACTTGGACCATGGGTAGATTATTATTGTAAACTGATTCTTTCTGTACCCTAAGAGTACTGAAAGGATTTAAAAACATAAATCTGAAGTTCTTTTTTAGCTCGCAAAATATACGAAAGTTATTTTTTGGTCAAGATAATCTCCCTCAGTGTAAAAACCCTTTTAATTGTAAATGCGTTGTAACTAAATAGAAACTGTTTTAATGTAGACTGCACATTTAAATTGCAACTATATCATTCCTTAGAGGAAGCAAATACTGTTAACAATCAATTATTTGAAAAATTAGTGTAAAGCAAAGATTAAATATATTTATTATATATTTGTATTATAATTCACCTGAATTCACTAATTTCAAATTATTTTCAATATTGCACTACTATAAAATATCTGAGTGATATCTTTGAGACATATTTAAGTAAATAATTCTGCAAGTAATCTTTAGACTTTTTATGAGATATTTATTAAATTTGGATATTTATTTATATCATTTGGACAATATATGGAAAATGAATGTAAACTGATTCTTTCTGTACACTTAGAGTACTGAAAGGACTTAAAACCATAAATCTCATGCTCTTTTTTTGCACACAAAATAAACGAAAGTTATTTGTTGATCAAGATGATATCCTGTGAATCCTGTTAATTCTAAACGCGTTATAACTTAATAGAAATTTTTTCACTAATTTTTTCTGTTATTATTAATACCTAAAACTAGGATTTAAACTAATTTGAGTAAGAAGAATAGATAAAAAACTTTGAATTGTAAATAATAAAAGTAACTCGCCTAAAATTCCTTATGTTGATCTTGATCTTCGCCATAGTACTCCTGGTGTAAAGTTTCCACGTCCTGCGTGTAGAACGACATTGATCGTTAAATTGAACTATGAAAAGAGGCCTGGTCATTATCGATCTATTGGATAACTCACTTGTTTCTGTTCGTGCTACTCCAAATAAACGTGGTGTGAGTTTAACGACTTTTGTAAACAACACTTTTCAATTTATCAAAAAATATTAAAATACCTGTCACGTGTTGTTTCTATGGAAATTGAAACAACAAATATGTATATGAATACCGAGGTGTGTTTCACCTGTTTCTATTCATTTTGGTTTTCACCTTCACGTGCTTGTGCACTAACATTAAACCGATTCTTGTTATCTGACCCATACATACTATAGAGACAAACAAATTTTGTTACTTGTCTTAAAATATTGTGTGTATGATAAATTATTATTGTTTGGCCACAATATCCAGAGACACTATTGCATATTTCTTGTTATTGCTAATTAGTATATCTACAACTAAAAACACCTGCGTAGATTTGTTCCAAGTTTTCGCTTTGATGTATCTAATTCAAGTAGTCTACATTACAGTGCATGTAAATTACAATTGTAAAGTTTCTTAGGGCAAAACATGTATTTTATCGATATGTTAACTTTCCTTAACGATCCTCTCCCCAAAAGGTTAGAGGGTGATGATTAAACAATATTAAATTTCATTTTGAAACATTTTGCGTTGATCTGTATGTAATTATTAACACCTGCTTGTCAAGGACTAAATTTAGACTAAAACTATTTTCATAACTGGTCTGCAATGTTCAAACTTCTGTCCTAACACTAGTAGGGTCGTCACACTAGTTTAAGTAACTTTCCATAATTATTGCAGGGTTGAAATTGATTACCCTCCTGTACTTTGGCTAATTATTATATTATAAATATTAGGCAAGTTACGGAATTTACATTTTTATTTGTTGAATCTAATAAGATAAACAATATTTAAAACAAGGTATTGATCAGTTTTACTATAAAAATATTAGAGAAATTTAAAATAAGGACTGTTATATATTCGATTTTGGGCTTTAAGATGCCTTTGACCAGATCCGCATAGGACTTAAAGGCTTTCTCAACAAATGTATACTCTCTTTTTATTGGGGAACCACTTCCCTTAAGTAAATGCTTTGAGATAATTATAATGTTCAGCGTTCAGCCACTCTGGATTCCTAGATGCATGAATAAAATATATTTAAAAATTTAATTATATTTCCAAAATTATTTATTAATTACAAATTAGTAGCTCTCATTTTATATGAATGAATGTGTGATTTACCTTCTACTGGCGAAGTTAGAAGAATTAGGTCATCTCACACATCTAACTCACGACTATAACTATTTACTGTTCATACCTATTGAGTACAAGGTGCCTTCATGATAATATTACAATAGCATTTTCCGATTTCAGATTTCAATCACTAGCTAATGGTGTGAAATATTTTTGTAGAAAGGATACAAACAATACAATATATTCAAGTTTATCTTCATCAGTTCATTTCTGTTTCTGTCTGTATGTCTATACGTCTCTCTGCCTGTATGTATATCCATTTCACTTTCCGTGCAACGATCCTTCTTTTTGTCCAAATATTGAATACGAAGTTACTTAAAAACGTTGCATTAAGCTTTACTACTATGTATCAAAAAGTTAAAAAAATAACTAGCACTGATAGAGCTGATCGCTTGCACGGTCTAAGATTTTAGACTTTGGAACTGAGCTAGAGATACCACAGATACAGAATATGTGTGTGACCGCACTTCTTGTAAGTATCATCGACCTTGTATTTATTGGTTCTCCTCCTAGGCTAGTGGCCCGTCGGAATAGACGTAAGAAGACTTAAGAGGGAATCGGCCTCTTTTTTGTAATGGCAAATTTTCAATGCATGATATAAGTTATGACAGTAAAAATATTGTTAACACGCTTCTTTCGAAAAGCAACCCAGAGACACCGTTGACAAGAAATTTTACTATATATATATATATATATATCTACTATACTATACTATACACCTACAAAAACTATGTAGGTCATACAACTTATCTAATTCAAGTAGTCTTCTTATACAGTGTACTTGGAGATGTTCATGAAAGGTTAAAACGCATGATATCTAATTTAGATATTATACTATTATAAGACTGAAGAAACAATTTTTTATGGGATGATGGTTGCTAAACAATACCTATCACGTTGTAATAATATTAACCCATCCATTTTATTTAACACGATTATAAAGGCATATTCCAGTGTGTTCCATACGTGTTGCTAAATAACAACAAGGACCCAACTAATCTGAAATAGTTAAGGACGAAGAAACAAATCGAATTCTTTAGGACATACAAGAGACTGGAAACACAATTAAACAATGATTAAATGTTGTTGGAAAAGCTCTCATTGGCGGAATAAAAATTACCGGGGTGGAAATGTTTAAACGAATATCAAAGATTTAAAAGAGAACAAATCCGAGGCTTGCGGTACTCGATTTAATCTAATATTTAAATCTATTGTTTTGGAAGAAAACACTGTCCACTCTATTGCTTATTAAATTTACTATAAATAATTCTATTACAAAATATGCACAGAGTATCTATAAAATTACTACTTCACAATTGAAAAAATTTAACGATCTTGATATACTGAACATGAGAGGAAATAAATCTAAAAATACATTTTACTTTATGTTATACATTTATTTTCTATAACGAAGAATACATATTACTCAATAATTTAGAATAATAATTGTTACGCGATAGGTCAGGAATACTTAACATAATAATATTTTAATACAAAGGTCACCACACTAGTTCAACAATATGCATAATTTTAAGTATAAATATCAACAATAACCCAAATCATATAAGTTAAAACAACCTTGATGTGTTTATAATATTACTTTAAAAATGTCTTCTAATTAAAAGAAAGTCATAATTAGTGTAACCAGAATTTCTCAAAACTATTAAGAGGAACCACTTACTTAGCCATATAAAATACAAAATTATTAAGAATTATCTTTTTATTCCTAAATAAAAATCTTGATCCTATGATGGTTGTTAATCAAATCCACAGTAATAATGTATCACACATTCATTGAAATTATTTCTTTTCCATTTTTTTGTGATTTTGTAGTTAAGTGAAGCTACTCATTTAACTACAAAGAAGTGGATCATGTTGTATGCTATGTTCTAGATAATTAAGAACTAAAATATCAAAATGCAACATTAGCCTAGTTTATTCCAGTTCAAGCCTAACATTTTAACCATTTTTGTGTATATTAAGACAAACCGTTGGCTGAACATTCACACATAGACGAGTAAAACTAATCACCAGTCTTGAATGAATATTATCGCAAATGCAGTGTGCTAAAGTAGATATGACAGAAATTTAGTGTAATATATTGCTGGTCGTGTTGAACTGTTAAAAAAAAATGCTTTTAAAACGTAAAATTTTAATTTTGTAAAATTCTCTACTCTGAAAAATTCATGTCCAATGAATTATAATTATTTACAGGCTCTAAACTGTATATTTAAAACTTATTTTTGACGCTGGTATTGCTCAATTCAACGTTTCATCTTGAAATTTGGCTTAAAATCTTCATTAAGGAACATTGTATTATCTGCCATTTATTACGTGAGTTAACAGCATTGTAAAAATTTTACTGCCATTGTGAGATTCTTTTATTACCTGACCGCCAAATTAAGTGAATATATATATATATATATATATATATATATATATATATATATATATATATATATATACAAATCATTACACAGTAATTACTTTTTACTATATAACAGAAAGTTAATATCCGTATAACTATCATACAAGTTTATTTACGCTTATAATATTTCATTCTTATATAATCCAAATTCACATATAAGATCAATTAAGTAGGACTAAAGCAGATCATAAAGGATTAAGCATTAAAAACATAAAAATTAGAATTTTTATGTTGAAATATACCTTTCCAGATGTGGTTAAATGTTTACATAAAGATTACTAAGTTATAGATACCTGATAGTTTAGAGAACATACAAAATATATACTGTACATAGCAGTTCTTTTTAATTATTCATAGTACATGAATCAAGGGAAAATTCAGAGAAACTAAACACCAGTTTCTTGGAAAAGTAAGATCTGTGGTGTATAACTTATTGTTAGGCTGTCTAAATAAACATACTTAAAGCTGTTCTAACTTTCAGATAGTTTTTTATAACATCCCTTTAGTATGAGACATAATTTGTCTCAGACATATTCGATATATTTATTTGATTTTTTATACGAAGCAATGGTAAATAGTTCCGACACGTTTTAGTAGCCTTCACCTTAAAAGTAACAGGTCCTAAATGTATTAGTTTATGCCATTAGTGAATTCGAAAACTAAAAATTCAAGTAAATACACTTCTTTAACTGAACCTTTATAATTCCTAAACTAGAAATATATTGATGAATTTATAAAAAAATGTAAAATTCTGCAGTGGATTGTATGTTTTACTGGTAACTACAACTTTAAATAACTCTTTATTAAATTAAAATACTAAAAAAGAAGTTTTTTATGAATGATTATACATCAGACTGGGTTAAGTTTATTTTTGCTAGCGACAACAGCGTGCGCGAATCAGCACTCGAATTTGGGACCTGGAGTTACAGAAGCTGAGACAGAATTACTCATCTACGGTAGAAGTTATCTACTAGGCACATTCTGTTAATTCTTTCTGCAGCATGTGCCCACTAGATATGCAAATGCATCTTTTTCATTTATATGCCATAGTTGTTATTTCTATATGGGATTAATATTGCTATATAATGCAAAGTTCGTATCATGAAATTATAATTATAATGCAGTTCAAATGAAAAGTTTAAGTATATGAAAATAGCAATGGCGTCCTGTACAGAATTACTGGATTGACTAATTTTTTTTTCATGTATAAAGAGCAATAAAAAACAAAATGGGTTGAAATAATGTTTTTTTTGCCAAACTGTTCAGAGTTATATGAATTATTACATGTAAACACTTAAAAATAACCTACTAAGGTGTTTTTAGTCAGACAAAAAAGTGTATTAGTTGCAAGTATTAAAAGATTAGTTACAAAATGTAGATAAAATTTATGCTAACCAGTAACGAGTAATAGACTTACGAAAATATGTATTATTTAAAATGAAAATACTAACGAGACAGTTTTATGACGCTCAGCCTTATTCCGAGATTGCACATGCACCATCATATATAACTCATTCTTCTCCATAGAGAAATTTCATTCAAAGTTTTATACCAGTTTTCTGGTAAGCAAGTGAAAGGCAAGAGTGCTATAAAGTTAAATATTGTCACTAACGTTTAACATTGGCTGCAATATATTACAATTTATTTTTATTCTGCGAATAAAAATGTTACTTGTAAAACCTTACATAATAGTACTGAGTTTGTTAATTTTTTTTCAATATTTTCTGATTTACATTATGGTTACCTCTAAGAACTTTGCAAAAATATTAGCTGAAGCTCATCCAAATCCAATCGGTTAACATGTACTAATATAAAACACAGTGTCCCTTTAAATATAAATTAACCTTCATACAAATATTGAAATCTAAAGTCAGTTCGTTTTCGGAATATCGTGCGAACTGACAGACAGACAAAATTAAAATATTTCAAGCCTCACGAGTGATAAACTTCGCTAAAGCTCAGTGAATTATTTAATTTTTAAAAATATAACAGAACTTATATAAGCGGATATAAAGTTACAATATAAGGATGCAGAGCTGAACATTATAGGTACCAAATCCTAATAGCAAAGTTATCGCACTTCTCAGTACAAGTCAATGGTTGTCAAAGTTTAAAACTTCATGTTTATGTCTTTCCTGACGTATACCTATTATCATTATAAATTAATTTAAAGGATAATTATGGAATTAAGAGTGTAAACACAAAAATAGGGTTTTGTGATAAGTGTTAATTTGAACTAAAACTGACATCACCTATTATCGGATATCATTTTCCTTCTAACGGACATACAAGCTAAGGGCTTAAGTAGTTGGAAGAAAAAATTGTCGCAAATATTTTCTGATATTCTTATAAAGTTCTAGTGAGCTAGTATTCCGATAACTATTTTAAACAATACAAAACTTAAATTTGAACTTACATTTAATATACATTTAAAGCCATCATTCGAGTTAATTTATCTTCATGGATATCGAGTCTTTACGTTTCTCAATAACATTCACCATTACAATGTTCCAGTTAGTGAGGAACCATTTCTGATATGTCTGTGAAGTAGAGTGATGACTATATTATTATTCAATATTGAATATTTTATGTACTTATTGAAAAAACGTATCCATCTCAGTTTC
The DNA here is from genome assembly GCF_021130785.1 of Homalodisca vitripennis. Classification (NCBI taxonomy): domain Eukaryota; kingdom Metazoa; phylum Arthropoda; class Insecta; order Hemiptera; family Cicadellidae; genus Homalodisca; species Homalodisca vitripennis. The sequence continues at coordinate 63,024 of NW_025777399.1, read as the reverse complement.
CAATTGGACATATTTTTGAGATTCTTAAAAAAAATTAGTTTACAATTTACTTTTTTTATTTCAAAAATCTCTTTAAGTAATAAAGTTTATAGTATAACCACGTCATGGGCTGGAAATAAACAGCACAAGAAATACTGATTAGCAATCTTTACTAGCATATATTTAATTTAATGTAATATGTGTATGTGACAACCAGTGCCTCAGTTACGCTGGTCCCGGTATCTGGACCACAAGTTATATAGCTTGTGACTTCTGAACAAATATTTTGATTGTTCCTATCTGATTTTGCATTAGGTTGGCTTTCCTGTCAGTGTGTGACGAAATTTATTTTCCGATAAACAATTGTAGTGGAAAATATCATAACAACTCGGAGTTGGCATTATTTTCAAATATAGCATATTTGACTTTTTTCAGAGTAAAGTTATTATTAATAGTGTAAGTGAACCATGTAAAGGTGAGAAAGGAATCTAAGGAGTTGTTTCTATAACTGTATCATCACAATCGACAAGTTATAATCTCTTATAAAGTAAAAGAAAGCTCAGGTGGTAATCTCATCAACTAATTGAATAAAGTAAAAGATATAGACTATAATTCTCCTCAAATCTGTACAACAACGTTTTTAGAAATGATTGAGTTTAAAGAAATTAACGCAATACGTTATGAGTTTTAATCCGAGGTCAGCTAAAATTCACTAGTTTTCAATTGAAAAACATTTTTACACTACTATATAATGCCTGAAAAATGTCTCAAGTCACATAGAAGTAAATAATTCTCCTAGTACTCTTTTCATTTGTTATAAACTATGTGAGAATGGACCATAAAAGACATCGAGCCTTGAGGAAGCTCCAGAGTCCTCACCGTGGGATCACATCCGTGAGCTTCGCGCCCAGGAGGTCCCCCAACTGCGTCTTCCCATGGATGACTGATGACATCGACTACAACTTCGACTGCACCACGACACTTCACCCCACTGACAGGTAGCGAAAGCTACTAGGGCTTTGACCCTCAAGACACATGGCAAAAGCCTAACCGGCAGAGGCCTTGAAAGATGTGGGGGATCAACCCCCCCCCCATTAAAAGCAACTTGGACTTGGATTTGGATTTGGTAAAATATGTAATTGTAGACTGATTCATTCTGTACATTTATAGTACTGAAGGGATTTAAAACCATAAATAACAAATTTTTTCTGCTAACGCATGAAACGTAAAAATATGTTAATCAACTTAAATATCACTACACAAGAAAATGAATTCATTGCAAAAGTCCTTAACATTAAAATCCTCTTAACTGAAAATGCGTTATGATAACATAGGAATTGTTTCACTGTTTTATTTTCTTTAATTTATAATCGCAAAACTAGAATGTTTATAGCTTTGGGTAAAAAGAATAATTCGATAAAATCTTTGAATTGGAAATACTTAAGTAAGTCGTCCATAAATCCTTGTCTCGATCCAGGTCTTCACCATAGTACTCCTGGTGTAGATTTTCCACGCCCTAACGTCTTTGAACATTAAACTGAACAATTAAAAAAGTCCTGGCCTTTATCAAGCTTTTGGCCATTGCACTTGTTCCTGGTCGCTTTTCTGCAACCTACCGTGGTGTAAGTTTCACGATTTTTATTTATCTAAAACTTTGTGATACATGTCCTTTGTTGTTTCCATGGATAAAAATGATGAATAGTACGTACACTGGTTTCGGTTTTTGCATTTACTTTCTTGTTTACGTCATGACTATTACTAACATTAAGTACATGTTATCATTTCATGTTCAATGAAATCTTATGCATTAAATATATTTCAATATTTATGGATGTTATAAATGTGGAATGAATTTTAATTTTAAAATTAATTATTCATAATATTATAACGTTTTCCAACAATTCACCTATACTATGTACTGTTTCCATCATTGAGAAATCTTATACAGGATATTTTTGCAATGAATATACTTTAAATGTTCTGAGTCAATTTTTAATATAATTTTATTCGTGTAATATGGCTTGTAATAATTTTGAGAGAAGTTTAAAAGTGCACGTTTTGTATACTACGTAAATTGGTACGTAAAAGCAACAATCTGAAGAATCCAAGTTTTTTTGTAAATAGACAAATTAGCAATACCGTAAACGGTTATATCGATATTATATTTCAGGCTAATAAGTCTTACAGTAATATATTGAAACATAAAACCATAATCTAATAAAGGAATAGACCTTTAATATGGGGTGTTATTTAATGTTTATATGGTAGGTACTTATATTAATATATAATTTAATAACATGTATTTTGTTAAACTTTTGGTACTACACATGACTATTTAAAAACATTATTTCAGGTAGAACTACCTGATTTCAGATCAGACACGATTGTACACCGCTTGCCACTATATGTTTTGTGTACAGAGAGGATGAAATAAAGTACAAAACACAAATTAGCAGTTCTATACAAAATGTACCATAGAATACTAAAAATATAATATAAACTCAAGAAAAACAATATATCTAATATGTTAACTGTTCTGGTGCTTTTTTGCTGTTATAAATATTCGTTAAAACTATGACGTAAACTTTTTTGAGTAACAAGTGATATTGAGATCATAAACTGTGATTTTTAAGTAATGAAATTACCTCATCCATGTAAGTCCTGGTCCTGGTCCTGGTCGTGCTTCTTGCCATCAAAAAGTGTTCCTGGTTCTACTTCCGCGACTAGTTGTGAGTTGGACGAAAATTAAAAATGGTGCGACATTTCACTTTCAAACTATTAACAAAAACATTAAATTATTTACCTACGTTGTTTCCATGGATATTAAATAATATATTATGTATCCTTTTGCACGTTTCTCATCTGCTTTTCTTATCTTTGCGACGTCACGACTGCTACTAACATTTAACCGATTTCTTGTTACACAAACACATGCATTCTAAGGAGACAAACGTTTGAATAAAACACAATAACATAAGTTATAATATAATTTATCCCTGCCTCAAGTTATGTGCTAGATTATTATTTATACATCATTATCTAAGAATATTATTCGACATGACACTTCATACTCCTGCTAATAATTAGTCTGCATTAACGTGCTTTTAAATTTATAAAAAAATAATATAACTAACTACGTAAAAAATGCATCAATAACCATATAAAAATGTATTCTTATGTTAAAATTTTGTTAAAATTATGTTAAAACTTTTTAGAAGAATTTAGGATGGATATAATACCTCAAAGTAAAACTGAGACATTGGAGGCTTATTACTTCTTATTATGTAAGCGTCTCAGGTAACAAAGGCACATTGTGAGAGAATGTACATAGCTTTAATATCAAATACTTGCAATGAATTCCTTATAAAGGCTTCAAAGCTTGAAAACCTATAAATGAGTATAATGATTTAATGTTAAATTAGGGCAATATAGTTAAGGTATTATATCCTGTTGGATTGTTAGCGCATAACCTTAACTATTAAATATGCATATTAAAGTTTATTGATACATTTACATAATTCAATGAAACACTTGGAGGATCCTTTGTTTTTATTTCCAACAAATAAAGGAAACAGGCAGTTTATTTAGTATACACAAGATCCGTGCACACGAACCACAGATGGTGGACTGAGTATACGGGCGAGTAACGCATCTGTTGATTTACAAAATATTATATTTTTATTTTATGAGTATTTCATATAATAGAGTCAATTACAAAATATCCTTATTGCCTAAACCAGTGAAAGGAGTATATGGTTATCGAAAAACTATTTCATGATTTTAATTCCTCGGTTGTATTAAACAAATTCTAATAACTATAATTTAAGTACATTTAGGAAAATATAAGTATATTTAGGTAAAACTCGTCTTTGCTGGGCATAATTTTTATGTGTTTTGTACATTTACTGCTAGACTACTATCTTTACTTGTTATACAATTTTAAACAATAAATATAACAAATTTAAATAAATTTAAAATTTATAAGCAGCTGAATGTATTTGAGCTTTATAACCAAGACATTTAACAGATATTTCGTGTGCTAAATTTCATTTAACAACTTTTTATTAATTACCGAGTTTTAGTATTACAAATTAAATATTAAAAGTGTAAATAATCCTGATTTTTTTAAGAAACCTATCATTCTTGTTCTTTATTTTTTATAATAAAAATGTGGGTTATAATTTTAATATACAAAATTATGGTTTGAATGATATTATAATATAATTCGGAATTTTTGTCAAGCCAAACAATTAGAATCTTACATCACAAAAATATCAAAACTTAAATGTATCGAATTCTTTTTATATCCTTGTATTCTTAATGCGAAGGAATGACAGAGCTCAAGTGTGGTGTTGGCCTGCGAAACAGAATGAAGTATCCCCTAGAATTAAATTTAGAAAAATAAAGTATACATGGAAAAAATTTGGTTCTAGTACTCTTATCCCAAAATTGTTCATGGATCCCCATGAAAAGTTTTCCACGTTAGTCTAAGCGTACATACATGCATGGTCGTGCTTTTTTGGTCGCTCGATTGCTTAGTAAGCTAATTTGTCATTTTTAGTTTTTATGTTGTGTAGTATTTATAGTTTTCAAAAGGTTGACACGCTAATATATTTCTTTACTTAAAACTTAAAATTTAATTTGTGGAATTGCATTGGTCTCTTAATCCAATATTTATAACAAAAACCTGATATCATATTTTTCCTTTAAATGTATATTCAATTGTAAACTATAATTAAAACTAGGGAAATATTATTTAATACAACATATTTTTAAATACATACATACGTACAATAACACATTAACATAAGCTATTTTAGCTAACTAACGAACTATTATCTTCATAAATTCCCTCACAAAAACCAAAATTGGAATGAACCGCCTTCCCTACAAGGAATGGTTTAAAGCAGATGTTACAATCTTGATTGTGTGTCCTATTAACTATTTTTTAGTGTTTTGCATGGTTATTTTTTACTATGTAATATGCATGAGCCAATTTAAAGCATGGCTAAAGGATACAATTTAAGAGTATGTAGCATCTTGCACCTGAATGAGTGAATATATTCATGTCGTCAAAATGGTTGCCTAAAAAGAGAAAGTTAACGAAAAACCTATAAAATTTTATTTAGCGTAAAATAAGGCGCATAATGTATAATACATTGATACAATTGTGTTTCCGGAAATATAAATACTTCTAAGAAAAACCATCGTTTATAGCCTTGGCCGGTCATAAAATTATTTCATTTAGAAGCCTATACGTGTTTTTACAAGTCATAAGATGGCAGTTTACATTGTATAGCACATGAACCTGCTTTTTCGATTGAAGGGATATAGGAATTTCTCTTAAGACAGAAAACACACTACACTTTCTATGGCGGCGCTGTATAAAGGGTTAAAAATTATAATTTTCCACAAATCATATTTACAGTTGCTATACACACATAAGCCCAACTGTCCTACGGTAAATAAATGTATAATTAGCGTCAGGTAAGCGTAAACAAAACCTTATAATATTGCTAAATTCAGTTAGTTGTCTGAAGGTGATATAGCTTTTCTTAGTGTCCAACGGTTAGTTGTAGTTGTGTCAAACTAATAGAAATAATTCTTTAAAAAATTTTGCTATTTTATTTTTTAGTTCTTTTAATCCTTCTCTTTAATATGAATTGAAATGAAATGAAAAATATCACAATACAAAAGTCATGGACCCGAGACCAAATCCAAAGTGATGGTCGTAATACGAGTAATTACAATAGCAATCTATAATAGTTTTTATTATGTTTAAAGTGAAATATGCATGTGAAAACAAGAGCCTCAGTTACTCCGATATCTGGGTATAAACCGTAATACCTCTAAGGCTAGGTAGCTCGTCACTTCCTAACAATTATTTTGATTGTTCTCATCTGATTTTGCAGTGGATTGGATTTCCTGTCAGTGTGTGAAAAATGATATCCCGATAAACAATTTTAGTTATGTTTTATACCAACTAGAACCTGGCATTATTCTCAAATGTAGCATTTTTTTACTTTCTTCGGAGTAAACTTATTATTAATATTGGAAGTTCAACATTTAAAAGTGACAATGGAATCTAAGAAGTCGTTTCCAAAACTGTATAATTTTAATCTGACAATTTCTAGTCTCCGGTAAAGTGGATGAGAGCTGTAATGGTAATCTTATTAACTACTGTAATAAAGTAAAAGATATGGACCATAATTTTCCTCAAATATGTACCATACCATTTTTAGAAATTATTGAGTTAAAACAAGTTAACGCAATACGTTATGAATTTTAATCGTAAATGAGCTAACATTTACTAATTTCAAATTATTTTCAACGTTCAAAGAAATATTATATGCCTTAAAGATGTCTCTCAGACACAATTAAGCTAATAATTCTCTTGGCAATCTTTCCACTTTTTATAAAACATGTGAGAATGGATCTTAAAACATTTGGAGGTTTTCAAGAAGATAGTGTTAAACTGATTCTTTCTGTACACTTAGAGTACTGAAGGGATTTAAAACTATAAATCACAAGTTCTTTCAGTTCGTCCACAAAACATACAAAAGATATTTGTTGGTCAATATAAAACAAGAAAATTAAGTAAACCAACAACTAGTTGAATAAATGAAAATGTATAGACTATAATTCTCCACACCGTTTTTAGAAATTTTTGAGTTTTAACGCAATAAGTTCTGAATATTAATCCTAAATGAGCTAACATTTACTAATTTGAAATTATTTTCAATATTTATAGAACTATTAAATGCCTTAAAGATGTCTCTCAGACACAATTAAGTTAATAATTCTCTTGGTAATCTTTACACTTTTTTATAAAACATGTGAGAATGGATCTTAAAAGATTTGGAGGTTTTCAAGAAGATAGTTGTAAACTGATTCTTTCTGTACACTTAGAGTACTGAAGGGATTTAAAACTATAAATCACAAGTTCTTTCAGTTTGTCCACGACATAATATGTCGTATATTACACGAAAGTTACTTGTTAGTCAAGATAAAACAAGAAAATAAAGCCAGTCAACAACTAGTTGAATAAATTGAAATGTATAGACTATAGTCTCCACACAGTTTTTAGAAATCTTTGAGTTTTAACGCAATACGTTCTGAATCTTAATCCTAAAATGAGGTAACATATACTACTCGTAATTTAAAATTATTTTCAATATTTACTCTACTATAAAACCCCTAAAAGATTTCTCTTAAGACACATTTAAGAAAGTAATTCTTTTGTTAGTGTTTCACTTTTTATGAAACATGTGAGAACGGATCTTAAAACATTTGGTTATTTTAAAGAAGATAGCTGTAAACTGATTTTTTCTGTACACTAAGAGTATTGAAGCGATATAAAACCATATATCACAAGTTCTTTATGTTTGTCCACGATATAGTTAAGATAAGTTAGTTTTGTTAGTCAAGATAAAACAAAAAAATAAAATTATTGTAAAATTCATTAAAAATTATAATTCTTTTCAACTGCAAACTCGTTATAATTAAATTGGAACTGTTTAAATTTTTTTCCTGTGGTTAATTATCGCTAAATCTAAGATGAAGATGTAAATTGCTTTCATTAAGAAGAATAATCAAAGAAAATAAGTTGAAAGAAGAAAAGTAACTCATCTATAAGTCCTTGTCTCAGTCCTGGTCGTCGCCAGCGTACTCCTGGTGTTTATTTTCCACATCCTGCGTGTTAAACGACTTAGAACATTAAACGGAACAATTTAAAAAGGTCCTGGCTCTTATCAAGCTCTTGGCCATTGCACTTGTTCCTGGTCGTGCTTTTCATCCTTTTGGATCCTAACGTGGCGTGAGTTCAACAATTTTTGTAAATAACAGTACTGAATTTATAAAAAAACTTTGTAATTCATCTTCTTTCTTGTTTCTATGGATATTTAAAATATATTAATATGTACACTGTTGTATATTTCATATTATTGTTTTTTATAGATTTCCTGTTTTTTATAGATTTCCCTTCACTTACACTATACTTAACAGTAAATAGATTTTTGTTATCAGATTACCCGAACACATGCATACTATAGAAATAAACATGTTTTATTTCTCGTCTTACCATATTAATGTCAACGTGATAGAGTTTCATGATTTAGATCATTCAGGCACAATACTCGATATGTCGTCTTCGCTAAATAGTGCATCTGCAAGTAAAAGAACCTTGGTAGGTTACTTTTCCTTTGATGTATATAACTTAAATAGTCTACATAACAGTCTATGTAAATTACAATTGTAAAGTTCCTTAGATTATACAACTTACGATATCGATAAGTTATTAAATAAACAATTTATTATTTTAAATATGGGTTGGAACAGTTTACTCCGATCTTACTCGCCAACGTTATGGATGTCCAGAAGTGGCACATCCCAAACCGCAAATGTCAAGATTCTTGGGGTCATGTTAATTCGAAATTTCTAGTCTATTGCAGCAGATGACTGTTGGAGGTGGTAGGGTTCGTTTTCTAAGAGATAAAGTTTCTTGCCAGCCTAGACAAAAGGGTGTGTCGCACCCTACCCATTGTGACTAAAGAGGCCGGTTCAAAAACGGCCTCCCACTCTTTCGAGGGTACATGATGAGATGAGTACCCTAAATTATTCCTCATGGATGTCAATATGAGGCGAACCCTACCCCTAACCTTACTCATCCAGAATATCCTGTCACTCCGGAAGCAGCGCTATGGTAAATATTTGACTACGTGCAATTGTCTAAGCTTCTTGTCCTAAAGGTATAACAATATTTATATTGGAAGTGTTTAAAAATAAAGTTTTATTACACCGTTTTGAGCTTGAAAATTCCTTTTAATATATACTCGCAAAGGACGTTAAAACTTACTTCACATGCATAGTATATTTCTTGATAAACCGCATCCATGAAGAAAAAGCTCTTTGGTATTTTTATTTTATAACATATAGTCACGATTAAACTTTCATATATGACTTTTTAGTTAAAAAAAAGTCTGTTGGCCTATTTCCAAAATAAGCGCAGTCAAAATCTTATCGCACATTTTCTACCCACTTCTTTATGAACGCTAAACTTAGATCTAATCAATTCACAAATTTTACTTTCTATACATGACGTTTTGGAGCCTTTATTACTTCAGGTTGCGAAAGTCATGTCCTCTAACCGGGACTCGAACTCAAGCCTTTAAATCGATAAGCTGAGACAGTGATCGATTAGCTAGATTAGCTACTAAGATAGTAAAAGATGTCTAATAGGCACATTCTGGCAATTGTTTATCCTGCACGTTCCTACTAGATGTCAATATTCAGCTGTTGTATAACTTTTTAGAAACGCAAATTCTATGTTAAAAAGAAATCTCACTTAGTTAAGGTGAGATAACTCAATATTTTAAGGGGACAATAGAGCACGGTACAGAATAATTGATAACTGTTCAACTTGAAATTGTTTTATTTGTATGTTTATTTTTTGGCTCAAAGAGGCTCTTAACGTCTCGTCTAGAAGTTTAGTAATTGATTTTATTCGGAATGTCCATGAAGGTTTTTTTTTACCTCTGGTGGTGGTTCCAGTAAGGTTTTGATAAAATTAACAATTATAGACTATATTTATCCTCAAAAAGTTTTACAATACCGTTACGTAATTTTTAAGTGCAAGCAATCAAATATAATTAAGTTATAAATTTTAATCCTAAGACAACCTACTTTCACTAATTTCAAATGATTTAAAATGGCTGAAAGATGTCCCTCAGGCATATTTAACTAAATAATTCTCTAAGTAATCTTTACATTTTTTATCAAATATGTATGAAAGGACCTTAAAACAATTAGAGATGATATTGAAGGTGATTGTAAACTTATTCTTTCTGTTCACTTCGAGTACATTAAAGGATTTAAATAAATAAAATGACTGAAAGATGTCTCTTAGACATATTTAAGTAATCAATACTCTTTATCATATATATATATGATAAATATATATATATATGATATATATATATATATTTATCATATATATATAATATATATAAGATCCGTTCCGATAATATATATAAGATATATATATATAAGATCCGTTCATATATATATATGAACGGATCTTAAAAGATTTGGGCGTTGTAAACCGATTCATTAAAAATGCACATTAATTTTCGAGGAAAATAATGAACCACAATTATAATGAAAAAAATACATTGTAGTCAAAAACATAAAAATCTTCGTAAGAAAACATGACTTATAATTATTTAAAGAATGTTTGCAGATATTCTCTAAAACGATTCATTATAATTTTGCAAGCAATAGGGTAATATTATTAATTGTTAAATTTAATATAGGCAAAAATGGATTCTAATAAGTTATTTCTATGGCTGTATTACTTTAATAGTCTTGTAAATTTAAAAAGAGCTCTGGTGGTAATTTCAGAAACTAAAAAGAAAAGTTCAAGATTAGAGACCGTATTTATCCTCAAATTTGTTCAATATCCTTATTAAAGTTTTCAGTGCAAACAAGTAAATATAATTAATTTATTAAATTTAATCCTAAGTCAACTAGAATTCACTAATTTCAAATTATTTTTAATATTAAACAACTATAAAATGCCTGAAAGATGTCTCTCAGGCAAATTTAACAAAGTAATTCTCTAAGTAATCTTTACACTTTTTATAAAATATGTATATATGTGAAAGGACCTTAAAACATTTAGAGATGATTTTGAAGGATGATTGTAAACTGATTCTTTCTGTACACTTAGAGTACTTAAAGGATTTAAATCAATACATCAGGGGTTCTTTCGGTTTGCCCACAAAATATAAGAACGATAATCTTTGATTTAGATAAACTTTACTTGCAAATACAATAAAATAGTTTTAAATTTCCTTAGAAACTAAATCCTGTTAATAATTACATTATTAAATAGGAACTCTTTCAATGTGTTTTTCTGTAATTATAAATCTCTAAATCTAAGATTTAAACTACTTTGTTTTTTAAGAATAGTTAGAGAAAATCTTTGAATTGTAAATAATTAAAGTAACTCATCTACGGATAAGTCCTTGTCTCGATCCTGGTCTTTGCCATAGTACTGGGTGAATCCTAGTGTAGATTTTCTACGCCCTGCGTGTCTAATGACTTTACTTATTATACTGAAGTACGAAAGGTTTCCTGGTCCTTATAAAGCTTTTAGCCTAGTCGCACTTGTTTTTTGGTGGGCTCCTCCAAACCAACGTAGTGTGTGTTCAACGAATTACTATTTACTGTAAAATTACTGTAAACTAATTTTCAATTTATCGAAATCCATTGAATTCTATGTGCTTCGTAGTTTTCTATGGATATTATAACAATATTAATATTGACACTGTTGTATATAATTCACCTCTTTCTTCACGTGCTTGTGTACATTATACTAACATTAAACCGTTTCTTAATTCTATCGTTTGTTCTATCTTCTATTATTTTAACCTTTCTTAATATTGTACTACATTTTAGCTATTAACTCCCTGGATTCCATTAATGATAATTTTGCTTACTCTATTAGACCCTAAGTGGGTTGAAGGTTATAGTTGTTAGTACTTGTAATCAGGTTGAAGCATTGCACAAGAAGTACTTTTATATACAGAACAGAGAGTTAATATATTTTAACTTATAGTAAACCTCCATTTTAGGTTGACATATTTCAATTCTTATATAATTCAAACTCACATATATGATCAATTCAATAGGACTAATATAGATCATGAAGTGTTTCTGGAGTAGCTTGATTAAGAAATTAAAACATCAAGAGTAGAATTTTTATGTTAAAATCTACAAAACAGATATAGATAAATGTTTACATAAAGATTATAGCAGTTTAGATACATCATGATAGTTTTGATAAAGTATACACTAAATACACAACATGAATTCTTGTTAATTCCTTAGATTAAATGAATCAGTACACATATTCATAGAAACTAAACACCAGTTTCTTAGGAAAATAAGATCTTAGGCACACAACTTATTGTTAGGCTCTTTATATACACATACTTAAAACTGCTCTCACTTTTAGATAGTTTTAAACAAAATTTCCTTTAGTACGAGACATATTTTGTAACATACATATTCAATACAGTTATTTGGTGTTTTGTGTAAAGCAATAGTAAATTTACTACTGAAAAGTACTGAAACTATTTTTTCTGAAACGTTTTAGTGGCCTTTAGTAAAAGATCTAGAATCTATTAGTTTAAGCTATTGTGATTTTTTACGTACAATTTTAAGTAAATACCTTTTCATATAAACAGTTTTAATTCCTGAACTGTAAAATATTGAACGTATTAAACAAAAACGTAAAATTCTGCATTGAATTCTAGGTTGTATTGATACTGTTATTTAAATTTAAACACTAACGAAGAAGGTTTGATCATGAATGATCATACTTCAAACTAGGTTAAGATTATTGTTACTATGTGTATATAGTGTGCGCGAACAAGCACTCGAACTCGGGCCTTGAGTTAATAACCTGAGAGAGTAATTACTCAGCTACGGTAGAAGGTGTCTACTAGGCACATTCTGGTAGTTCTTTATGCAGCATGTGCCAACTAGATCTGAAAGTACACATTTTTGGAAATACATATCTTGGAAAATATTAAAGTGATTCTATATGCTTGATTTAGGTACACGGAGAAATTACAAACAGCCAAAGCGCACATTTAATCGAGAACGTACTGTAGAATTTACGAAGAACGTACAAGTGGAATTTATTTTGTATATTAATCATCCTAAGATATAAAAGTAATGAAAAGATCAAAAAACAAAAATTTCAGTTTGCTTTTCACCACGTTACTATTTGTGTAATATACTGAATTTTATATGTTATTGTTTATGAATAATAGTATATGCACTGGTCTAGTGTAATATGCTGTGATAAATTGTCGATAACACCAGGATTTAAACTAAGCTCTTTAGATTTCATGAGATAGTGAGAGCGGAAACGGTGATCTATCAAAAATAAAAATAACTCACAATAGATCCTGGTCCTAGTCCTTTCTAAGAGCCTCACATCCTGTTCCTTGTTCGGTGGTTCTCCGAGGTGCTGCGATTACAATGACTCTTTAATATAGTAGTGAACAGTTCAACACACTTTTAAATATACCGAACTTTTCTTTCGTTGTTTCCATAGATATAAGTAATTTAGATGTGTACTTCTGTAGGGGACTTATCAGCTGGATTATTTAATTAAAGTTTTCGTATTTTATCCCACGTAATAAATATTATTTTTTAGTTATGGACACGACCATAAGCTAAATTTTAATTCTTTTTAGTCTAGGGGCCAAGCATTTACAAGTATAAACAAACAGCCTCGAGATTCGTATAATTCATGAAATATTTCCTCCCTACATCAAATTGCTCGTCAAAACTAGATTTGGTGCGGGTCGTAATAAAGGAACTATAAAGAAGTAGAATGATCAAGTGATATTATTAGGAAATATAGTTGTTTTTTAAATTGAACCCTCATACAACGATAAGGAATGACTTAATTAGCCATTTTCAGCCAAGTGTTAGTACCGATATTGTCAAACATTCCAGTTTTTACATTTTTACAAAGAGTGACCTACGAATCTTTAAACCTGTAAAATACGCAGGTACACTAAACTTTATAATTTATTCTAACCTTAGTCATTAAATGTTCTCAACGTGCCCTAGTCTGACATGCTCAGGGCTTATATCAATTCATTAGTACTAAACACCTAGCATCATCAAAGGGTTGTTGATTGGACAATTCTATTAAATTCTCAAACATGTTTTTTGTACTTTAACTCACTTTAATCCAAATAAGGACTTATAATCTGACAATTTGAACCGCGGTTATCGTATTACTACATGTGCAATAAAGAAGGTTTTATAGCTACGGGGTACCTCACATTTATTTAAAAAGAAGCACTAAATATAAAAATGATTTCAATTTGCAAAGCTAAATATCTTGTGTCTTTCTATTACAAACTTAGTTATTCAAATAAATACATACTATATTTATGGTTTAAAACATTTATAGCTAATGTAGAAATGTACGTATGATTTACGTATGTAGAATTATACATTGAATTTTAAAAATATCTAAGCCAGTAATGCAGGGTGTAACACGGAAGATAAATTAACAGCTTCTGCGTCAGTTCTTTCAAACTGAGGCAAGAACCTTGCATTGTAATTACTAAATAGTTTTGTAACTTGGGAAGATGATACATTATTCTGATAACTTTAACAAAAGTTGTTTTTTGGAATGTCCCTTTTAGACAAGGTTTTCTCTCGCATAAGAAACGTATTCGCAGACATTTACTTTAAATAATCACAAAAATATTATTATATGTAATATTGCTTATTGGTTTTGACATCAGTCTGTAAAATATAAGAGAAACAAATGCTTTTGATACTATTGCAAGTATTAGTTAGCAAACGTGACAAAGAATTCGCTTAGTAAAGAAAATAATTGACGGAAGTATTTCTTAATTTAATTTCGAAGAGAAAACTGTAAAATTTCTGCGGAAGAGAATATACACCTATCTATACTCAGCAGATTGTGAGTATAGATTGTTGATTGTGAAATAGTGAGCAGTTGTAGGTACTATAGTTTCACGTTGCAGTCCTAAGACGCCTTCAGTGTAATTTTACTACATTAAAAACTTAATTTAAAGGCTTGTGTTAATGGATCCAAACTCAACATAAACAGCCCTTCCCACCACATCTGCGTAATGGAAGGATAGGTGGGTTCGCCGTGCTTTTGGATTGTGTCAGTCAACATCGTAGTGCACTCAGTTGTGTACCTGATGAGATATGATGATAGAGGATGCCTTATGAAAATAATGATCATATTCAGGAAAAACACTGATTTATTCATCCAAATGGTAAAAATAGACAAAATACTTCAACATAACCTCCTCCTGCAATACACCTGCGTAGACAATTCTGTGCACCCTGGAACCCCTCGACTGCAATGCCTCTCAGGAGAATTATAACTTCAGCTTGGATGTTCTCGACCGACTCCCACTGCTTTCCTCTCAGCTCTCTCTTCAGTCGGTGGTATAAAAATATCACACGGACCTATGGGGTTGCAAGAAGGTTGGGGCAGCACGAGATTCTTGTATTATTAGAATCTAAGTAG
Organism: Homalodisca vitripennis; assembly: GCF_021130785.1. Classification (NCBI taxonomy): domain Eukaryota; kingdom Metazoa; phylum Arthropoda; class Insecta; order Hemiptera; family Cicadellidae; genus Homalodisca; species Homalodisca vitripennis. The sequence continues at coordinate 47,942 of NW_025777399.1, read as the reverse complement.
GCATTCTAAATACTGTAATTTTTCTTGTCCCGTTATTATCTCTTGTACTGTGAAAGAGAGCTCTGGCGTAAATTTCAGTAACTAATAGAATGAGTTAAATTTTTAGAACATATTTTGCTACAATTTTTGTATAATGGAATTATATTAATCAATCAAAAATCAGTTACTGTTGTTATATGTAAAATAAAAATCATTGACTAATTTCAACTCATTACGAAACTCTTGCTTACGAGAAATGCTAGAAATATTGCTGGAAAACACGAGTAGGAAAATCTTTCCCATTAACAGTTATATATATATATATATATATATATATTTGGTAAGACTACGTGAAAACTTCCAATATATGTTAGTGTCCGACTGGTATAAAATAATGTAAATTGATACTCCCTGTACTCTTTTGGGTACTAAGAGGATTATAAATAACACCAAACACAAATTAGTAGCTTTTACACAAAACGTAACAATGCAGTGTATTAATTATATTTAATTTGTACTTCTGTTAGCGCTACATATGAAATCTTGTGGTGTTTTTTGCTGTAAACAATTTGCTAAAAACTAGGATGTAAACTGCTTTGTGTAACGAGAAATAGTGAGTACAAAATAAGATTTATATTGAATTAAAGTAACTCATGTCTTGTAAGTCCTGGTTCTGGTTCTGGCCACCACATCGTGTTCCTGATGCTACTTCCATGAGAAACTGTGAACCCAACGAAATTTGAAAAATGCAGCGACACGACACTTTATAATTGTTTTAAAACATTAAATTATAAATGCCATGTTTTTTTATGGATATATAAATATAAATAATATTTTTTTTAAACTGCTGCTTACATTTCACCTTTCCCTTATATTGATGACGTCACGACTACTAATAACACTAAACAGATCGCTTGTTATCTGATTATCCAATTACAAACATTGTAATGTGACATGTGGATTATGTATCATTTAAATTTTCTATATCTTATCTCTTATACTATGGATGCGTGATCTGATGTATGTTGACTTAACTAACTGAATAAGTTAGGAATTATAGACTGTATTTTTCTGCAAACATTTTTGAAACCGTATTTAAATTAATTAGTTTTAAACATCGAACATGAATTAATTGGTTATTAATAATGTTAGTCCAGTAAAATACGCTAATTTCAGATAAATTAAATATTTAGCCTGACCAAAAAATCCAGAAAGTTGCTGGAAGAGGTAGGTTAGAAAAACCTTATCATAAGAAATTAATTATTCTTCATCAACTATGTTAAACCGATCCTAAACTGCTGTAACTGTTTATAATTTTCCATATGATTGAACCCGATTCTCCCTGCACGCTTTGGGCACAGAGAGGATTAAAACAACTCAAAACACAAGTTTAGTATATATTTAATAAGGAAAAGAGATTTTGTGAAAAGTGACAATCCTTACAAAATAAATGGAAATGCAACGAAATAACAAATATAAGAATCCTGTTTGCTTTGGAATTAGGCCTTATTTTTATATATACTGTTTAAGTGTTTTGTGTTGTATTTAATAATGACTAAAAATTAAATCTAAGCTGTTATGAGTATCAAGAGACATTATGAAGAAAAATTGTGCTTAATAAATAATAGAAGCACCTCATTCTAGTAGGTCCTGTCCTCGTCCAGCTACTGGCCATCACATTGTACTACATGTTGTGATTATTTGACTTCTGCAAGTTGGAAGACTTTGGAAATGCTGACACATACTCGCAATAATATTTCATGTTCAAGAATATTAAAATATCTGACCTTTTTTGTTTCTATTGATATTTAATAATGTTTTTGTGGAAAAGGTTTAATATATTTCATATATGTATCTTATTCTTTTATAATTTGTTGCCTTTTTATGTCACGGATCTTAATAATAAGAGATAAATTTCAACTTATCTAATCACCCATACACATACATTCTATAGAGAAATATATATGTCTTAAGTCAATTATTATGACGTATTTTCATAACGATATTTTAGAATGGGTACTTTCTAAATATCCCCGTGGGTATTACCTTTAGGGGGAAGATTACATCATATTTTCATAATGATATTTTAGAATGGGTACTTTTTGAATATAACCGTGGGTATTGCCTTTAGGGGGAAGATTACATATTTAATCGGAATTAAATTAACTTTTAAACGATGTAAAAAATTCCTACTGCTGTTGAATTTTAAAAGCTTGACAGTTTATATTTAATGTGGTACATAGACTATAAGTATATAAAGATACAAGAAGTTGAATATTTAGGTCATCAGATGCAATTAAAAAACTGGTAAATGTAAGTCAAGAAATGGATATCGATATATAATAAAAACCACTGATTAGAAATTGATTTGACTAGATTATTTCCAAAATTAAAATGTAAAAATAAAATTCCAAAGATACTTACGGATAATACAATTAGTAACCTAACATTGCATCACTGTGGCCGTTAAAATGTGAAGATCATTTACATGAAACGGACGCCGTGTATATATTATATTTAATACATTTAAGCAGAATGTTTTTGTTGAAGGAGTTTAGCATTTCTATGTTAAAATCCTTCTGGGAAAGTACCAAACACAATGGGTTTAACTATTTTTGTTTCATAAACTGCTTACAATTAACTATTACATTTAAGCACCTAAACATAATTTAGCTGACCCTTTTTAGAATTTGTCAGTTATTATACACTACTTTCCTCACTCTTAGTATTTATGCTACTACCGAATACCGGGAAATTAGCTGCGAGATATAGCTAAGGAAATGGTTGTCTTAAAAAATTCTATAAATGAATGAATGAATATTTATTTATTTCCCATACATAAAAAGATCTCAACATAGATGCTAAAACAGGAAATGATCTCCACATGGGCATAGCCTGTGTGTGGAGATCGAGACGCGATCAGCAGCATTAATATGTGCTCACCAACACAATAAGTAATGTAAAATTTTTGTATAGAAAAGCAACGTAATGACAACATGAAATGCAACTTATGTACACTTGTAATATAAGAAGAAACAAATACATCATAGCTACAACAAAGCAAGTGTTTGACAATAAGATTACAACCAGATAATAACCGCAGAAATGATAATGGATGATTAATCAATGATAACAAGAATATAAACTTAATTTATCTAAAATAAAAACATTGTATCGGTTTATTACGAGGCTTGGAACCTCTCACACACTTTTACACTCACGCCACACATAACCAACATAATATCTCTCTCTCTCTATCTCTCTCTCTCTCTCTCTCTCTCTCTCTCTCTCTCTCTCTCTCTCTCTCTCTCTCTCTCTCTCTCCAACCTTACTCCCCTTTACCTTTATCTCTCCCTTCCTGTCCCTACATTTACCACCATCAAAAGACACTCTATCAACACAATCCTACAAAGTTACAAAATCATGACACCAACCCATTGTCAATGCCGATGAACGAGCATTGGTTTAAAAATTAAGCTAATGTGCATACAAAGAAGTTATAAAATATTCTAACTCAAATATGTTCTATCAACTGTGTACATCAGATTCAAAATTCTTAAGGCTGTTCAATATCTTGGAAAATATTAAGTTGATTGTATATGCTCGCTTTAGGTACGTGGAAAATTAAAAACAGCCCAAAGTGAAAACTTAAATGAGAACATACCGATGGGAATTATAGTAATCATTAATATGCGGGAAATTCAAGTAATTAAAAGATCAACAAACATAAATATCAATTTAATTTCGATCACGTGACTATTTTTGTAATATATTTGTTTATTTTATTATTTATTTTTACCCTATAATGTATGCACTGGTCTAGTGATTTATGCTGAGATAAATTGTAGATAAAATAAGGATGTAAACGCGTACTTTTAAGGTCATGAGATAGTGAGAGCAGAAACTATGATCTATGGACAATAAAAATAACTCACTGTATTTCCTGGTCCTGATCCTCTCTCTGAGCCTCACATCGTGTTCCTTATTGGGTGGTTCTTTGAGGTACTGCGATTAGAGTGACTTTTGAATATATCACTGATGATTCAACACACTGAAATTTCCCGAACATTTTTCTTGTTGTTTCATTGGATATAAGTTAGTTTATATAAATACTTCTGTTAGGAATATATTAGCTTATTATTTAATAAAGTTTTTCATTTGTATTTCAACGCAAGTGACGTTCTATTATAATGTTAGAAACACCAACACGAGATTCCGTTTTATTTATTTTTTAGTTTATAGGCCAGGCGTTTTTAAACGTGTAACAGTAGCATTGAGTTTTGTAAAAATGATTAATTAGGTATAATCGCATAAATAACTGACTTTGACATTTCTAGACCAATGTTATAAGAAGGTCCTTAAAGGTGTCAAATTAAAATTGGTCAAAATATTAAACATTATAATTTATGGATTAGGGAATAAAAGGTTTAAAGCTGAATGTTTTACGGTAAAATCAGCAATCATTCATGTAAATATTCACATAAATATCATATCACTTCCAGGTAGACACACAAGTTTATCAGCATCTATCTAATTAGACAAATAAATATAATTTTAAAATATAATATCTTTACAAAACAAGAATGGAGTCCAAATTTAACATTTAACAAATATTAAAATCCTGATTACATTTTAATCGAGTGGTTGGTGCTGTGATTAATGTCGTGACTATTAATCACAGCATCAACCACCAGGATGTATATTTCTTTGGGTAGCAAGATATAGAAAAAGCGGAAAGTATTATTTATTAATAATAAAACAAACTTATCCATGTAGGTCCTAGTCCTGGTCCTGCTTCTCGCCATCGCATCCTGTTCCTGGTGGTGGTTCTCCGGCTTGCTACGAGTTGAACTTCTTTTGAAAAAGAAATGTGAACCATCAAACAAAATTTAAACACTTTAAGGCTTATACTTTTGGTTTCCATAGAAATCTATAATTTCAATCAGCATTACTGTTTGGTATATTTCACCTTTTTTATTAGCTGAAAATCTTTTCATTGGTATTAAAAGCGCTTGCAAATCTAAACAAATTTGATATTAAGGTTTGGTATCTGAATATTTTTGACAGCTTACTTAAACCAGGGGATCCTAGGGATGAGAAAGTAATAAATGGAATGAAATGAAATGAAAGAAAGTTTATTTCCGTTATAATTATAATACTATTACAATTAGTTATAATATATAAATTGATAATTAACATATGTACAATACATCACTAAAAGTATTATACATAGCGTTTGGAAACTAGCCTACATAGGCAAGCAGCCTGTGCGTAGGCTAGAGTCGTATTATTAATAGTATTATTACTAGTATGTATATACAAACTTATATCCCAGGAATGTACATTGATATATCTCTACCCAAAGCTACTGCAGTCTCTATTAAATACAATGTTCATCGCCATCAGTGTATTCCAGTACCTGTCAACAGGTTATTTTTCAAATTTACAGCCGAAGATGGGAATGAAGGGGGAGATAATGTAGTATTCAGTAATGTCTACTGTAGCAGTTAGTCGTAGGTAAACCGTAATCATGAGCAAACAGTTGGTACAAGAAATGGTCATGACCGCCCACACTCGGACAGTAACAAGGTCTCGGCCTCCTCAAGTCCAATATTCAGTAGAAAACTTTTAACTTTATGTTTGAATATTTCAATAGACAAGGTTTCGAATAAAGAAAAATTACAAAATTTGTTACATATATTTCTAAATAATGTCTGAGATATATAAAATGAGTTAGTATTTGAATATGACTTAATTATTGGTATGACAGAGATCCCCACTCTATTAGAGTGCCTGGTATTATATATATATATATATATATATATATATCGTATGGGGGACAAAGGCAGCTCTCCATAAATAAATAAATTAAAAATTACAATTATTAAAAAGTACGTAAGAACAAAGTTCTTGAGTCATAAATTAAAAATAATATTAAAATCTCCCGTCACAAAGCTAAATCCAAATTACTGAGCCAGTTTAGAGACCCATCCTCTAAACCACTCAGACCAGCCAGACCACCAGAAAACAATCGCAAAGGGCAGTCGTTTACAATGTGCTCAATTGTCTGAGAGTTTGCGCCACAATCACACGTCTGGTCGTCAGTAATACCCCACTTGAATTTCCAGTGATTGCTTCTCCCAACCCCAGTTCGAAAACGATTCAATAAAACCCATTCCTTTCGAGGAATTTCCAAGCCACCCGCTGCTTTCGTAGGATCGGATATCAAGAACTTGTTCCGTCTATCGAATGATTCCCAGGATGACGCCCAGTTAGCATTAGGCGTAAAGTTCTCCTCTATCAACTGGGATGCTGTTCGTAGTGATGGCTTGCGTGATTTGAGCCGGCTATCTTGCTGAGGAAGGTCGCGCGTAACTGGCAATTCGGGATTGGACACGATCTTATTGAACTCTCTCAGAAGAGCCTCTTTGCGTCTGGGGGGTGAAGTTGTTCGCGTCCGTAGCTTGCTACACGTGCTCCCTGGGTAACGCTAAACGAACAGCAATTTTTGGTAGCTGGACCGTCACTCTTGTGATCTCCCAGTTATGGCAGCTATCGAAGTGCCTGTTATTATAAGAATGTGACTTCAAAGAGAAAAATGAAGAAAAATGTTTATATATGTTTGTTAATATACTTTTTATATACAACTGGCGCAAGGATATAATTGATGTTTCATGAAAAAGATTGTAAGTTGGATATCTCTTACTTTTCCTAAACCCGGCATTTAAAATACTTTTCTGAATAACAAAAAGAGGTTCAAGGATCGATTTTCGAGCTCCTCCCCGTGCAATGTTTCCAAATGATAATAGAGACTGTACGTAAGCAAAATACGCAGTTTTAATTTCTTTGTAACTTAAAATGTCACTTAATCTTCTGAATGCATAAATGTATTTTCTGACTTTGTTTTGCAAATAAGCTACATGTTCCGTCCACTTTAAACGATGATCGAAAACCACACCTAAATACTTATAGGACACTACACTCTCTATACTCTTACAATCACATATTGAATTTGTGTAAGTTCCACAACTATGAATTTTCAATTCATTGAATGGGCATTCTGAGTTAATGCTTAGAGAGATTGGCATAAATTTAGTTTTAAAAATGTTTAATGACAGAATATTGTGATCCAACCACAGTTTTATATTCATCAAATCGCTCAATGCCTTGGCCTGTGCTTCTAGCCAACATACTTCTTCCTGAAATAAATATTAAACTGTCATCTGCGAACAGAAAAAGTTTGCCTTGTAACTGAATTTTTGCAATATTGTTGATATATATTAGAAACAAAATTGGGCCTAATGTGCTGCCTTGTATTACCCCGTAGTCAACATTTTGTGGATCGCTATTTTCTCCACATATAGACACAACCTGCTTCCTGTCATTCAAGTAGCTAGTGAACCACTCTAGACCAGTACCGCGGATTCCTATCATTTCCATTTTTTTGTAGCAAGATTGTGCGATCAACTGAGTCAAACGCTTTTTTTTTAATCTAAAAATATGAGTAAACACATATGATTTTTTGAGATATTGTCGTTCAATTCCTTATTTACGTCAAACAATACATCAATAATATTCTTGTCTGATCTAAATCCATATTGGTAGACACTCAATATATTGTTGTTTTGTAAATATGAGACTAGCTGATTCTTCAGTATACGTTCTAAAACTTTGGAAAACACGCTTAACAATGAAATAGGGCGGTAGTTGCTTTTGTCGGTAAAACAATTTGATTTATAAAGGGGGTAATTTTTTGCCAATTTGAATTTATGGGGACATACGCCAGTTGATATGCTTAAATTAATTATGTGTGTTAAATGCTGCAAAATAATATGCATATTAGACTTTATCAGGTCCGCCGAAACCCCATCCCATCCAGGTGCGGATCCTCCTCTCAGTCCAGTGATTTGCCGTGCAACCTCTTGTTCAGTCACAGTGTGTATTGTGAAGTCCGTATTCAATCTAAAATCAGAGTCTCTCACCACTGGGTTCCCACTTACAATGATATCGTCTGCTAACTTTTTACCAACAGATAAAAAAACGTATTGAAATCATTACTAACTTGTTTTAATATTTCTTTGTTATTTGTAGTCGTTCCAGGAAGAAAATATTTTATTGGAAACGCGTCTCTAATTTTAACCCTCCCGGCCAATTCATATACTATTTCCCAAAACAATTTTGCATCTCTTTTTGATTCATTCAGTTTATTCCTGTAATACTGCCGCTTTGCGTATTTCAAAGTGTTGCTCAAATGCTGCCTAAGGTTTTTAAATTGGTTACGTAATTCACAATTAAAAGGTTGCTTTTTAAGAATTTTGCTTATTTTATCTCTTTCCCGTATAGTGCTTATTAAGTCGGTTAAAATCCATGGCTTGAGTTTTTTCTTACGTGTAACAGGATTTTTAATTTGTTTTTTTGAACTTGATAACGCACCTGAAACAATATGAGCAAAACTATTTGCACACTCATTTGTATAACTGCAGTTCAGTACAGGTTCCCAGTGAGTATTAGTAAGATTGTCGGCGAACAGTGCTCGGTCTATGTACGTGATGGGCGGTAAGGGGTGTCTTGGGCAGCACTGCCGAGCGCAATACTAAGTGCGGTGCTGTAGTGGTCTGTGATAGTGGACTGTAGCACACTCCACCAGTCGTCGTATCTCACAAAGATATGGTCGAAGCAGGTCGTGCTGTGATCTGTCACCCGAGTAGCTCTGTCCCACACATTGTACAAGTCCGTGGCCAGTGAGGCAGTTCAAGTATTTATCTAAAATGTCGTTATTTGTAAAAAGATCTATGTTGATCTCTCCCAGCATAATGCATTTTTTGCTGTGTTCTAAGTTCATATAATAGTTGTCGAGAGCTTCAATAAAACTGTTTACATCACTATCAAAAGTTATATATATTGCTAAAAAGTTAAAGTGCTTATTATAGTAAGTAAAGTCAAGTGAAATTCCGTATACGTCTCCTAAGGTTATTTGTGATGCTGTCACTGATAAGCGTTTGTTTACATATACAATTACACCGTCGTTCTGGTTTCGTCTTTTGTCCGTCAGTACAAGGTCAAACCCATCTATATTCACCCCCTCCTCTCCTTCCCCCAGCCAACATTCTGTAAAAACTATAATATCTAACTTGTCTACTAATAAACTTAAATACACTGATAAATCACAAAAATGTTTTGAAAAGCTTCTAATATTTGAATGGAACACATTTAAATGAGTAAGTGTACTATCCCTGGGGAAAGAATAAGAATCTTTATATTCATCTATACAATCTATTTCAGTGCATATAACTGGAAGAATGCCATCATCATTATCGTCAATCATGCATTTTCTATTGTTTATTGACAGGCTGCCTGCCCGCCCAACCACTTTTTATTAAGAATACATTTTTAACACTAATAATTTATAAAAGTTAATTATATCTATAATATTCATAAATATTAAATAAATAAATAAATATTGGCCATACAGTGCTTTTAAATCAAGTGAGCATTTGTATAGTTAAAAGTCGACTACTATTGAAAATGATTTTACTGTTTCTAACATTATATAATTGATAAACGGTCTTAATATAAGTGAATTTAAGTTGATATTTTTGATGCCTTAAATAATAAAAAATTTTAAAATAATTTACATTAAACAAAACTAAATAAAGATAACGTATTATTCTTTATAATGTTTTTATCTACTGGCTTGGTCAGTCTATACAATAATAAAAAACAACCATTTCAAATGATGTTATCATGACCATATTTACATATTTGGTATGCGATACTTCCACTTTACTTATAACTAATGAAGAGAACCAATTTAACATAAATTCCACTACTCCCCTTAAAGTATTAAAATTTAAACCTCAACATAAAAACTACCAATTAATGTAAAATTAATATATCTGCATTAGTACAGAAATTCCTACTTTACCACGAAATATATTATTTGGCCAATCAAGATATTACAAAAACAGTGTATTAAGATTTTTATTATAACTATTAAAATAAAAGTAACAGCTGCTGCATTTAACAATAAATTCTTGTTAAAAATAATCTAAACAAAATCAAAAACATATTATATTAAGATTAATTGTGCTGAATAAAATAATGGACACACGCGCACGCACACACACACACACACACACACACACACACACACACACACACACACACACACACACACACACACACACACACACACCCATACATACATACACACACATTCATACATACATACATACTCATCATGTACACATACATACTTATTTTAAGCGAGAGAGAGAAGCAGAGAGATGGTTTTACTCCCGGTTGCAGCAAAAATAATTAGATGCTATTATTATTTATTGATTATTTTTATTTTATATATTTATTTCTTATATACATGTATTTATAACATTGTATTTTAGCATATTTATGAAATGATAACAAGATATGAAGTTAAATATAATATAACTTAAAGTCGCTTCCTTATTTGGAAATTGTTTACAAACTTTTATTTACAGTACATTTATGAAATGAAAACAAGAAATGAATGTGATATAATATAAACTTAACGTCGATTCCTTCTTTTGAAATTATTTTAAGCTTTGATAGGTAAATGTATGCATGAACTATTACTCTTAATTGAAACATAAAAATAACTAAAAAAAATAACTTTATCTGGTGTAGCTTATCCTGCTTACAACTAAAATTTTACAATGAACTGAAATTAATTACCAAATAAAAGGTTTTTGTCGAAAAGGGTCTACTTTCACTATTTCGGAGGCGTATATTCCCGTGACTGGGGCTAACGGTCTTGTAGATGGTCCAGTTCTCGGAGGCTGTGGAAGATCCGTATGGCCCGCGAGGTATGTGTTTTTCGGACAAACACCTTTCCATCCTTGCACCATGCGTAGGTCAGCGTACTAGCTCTTACCTCGGCTTTCCCGCCCTGCAGCAGGGACTGTTGTGCTGAGTCAGATGTTCATTAATATAAACTGGTCCCGGATTGAACGAGGCGTGCAGGTCCGTTGTCTGAATATTCCTCTTCTTTTTCGCCGCATCCAACTACTCAGCCCTCACGGATCTCAGGGCGAACCGGACTATGATGGATGGGTGGAAACGTCGATCTCGGGGCACTGGAAGGCGGTGGGCAGTAGATATGTCCAGCTTGTCATATGGTACTCCAATGACTCTCGCCACTGACTCCAGGACCGCGTAAACGTTTTCTCCTCTTGACTGCGGGATGCCACGAACCTCAATGTTGTCCATCCTCGAGTATTGCTCGAGATCAGCGACGTTCCACTCAGCATTCTGCAGCCTGATGTGCATGGCAGCATTATCCTTCCTCAAGCCGTCACACTCCTCTCTCAGCTTGACGTTCTCGTCTTCCACCGCAGTCAGTCTCGTCATTACTAATGCGAGAGAGTCCTGAACCTTTGTCATACTTTGTTCAAGACTATTAAAGCTCGACTTGAACAGCTTGTTGTCTTCTGCTATCTGTTTCTGAATGGTGTTTAGTATGTTCATCACGGACGCTTCCTCTGAGTCAGACTTACTTCCCACAGAAGATGAGTCCTTTTTACACTCCTCACACTGCCACGACGCACCGCTAGAAATTCAAGCTTTAAGCTTAGCGACAGTTCGAATTCAGCAGCATCCAGCGTGGTACTCAGCACTACAATCAGCACACCTAACCAACTCAGACGGATTGGATAGTTCTTCTTTGCACTTAGAGCACACCATTTTCATAAGGGAAAATTGAAAAAGAAAACCCCAATATTAATAGAATAGTATATATCAATAATATAGAACGAGTAGGATCGCGACAGTACAGGTCGGAACGGGCAGGCAGGCAAAACACGCACACTACACTATCCGCTCGGAGCGCTTATCTGTGTGACCTTCCAGCTCGGCTGACTGATAACGACTGAGTACAGAACTCTATGAACGAATAGAGTTCAGAACTTCAGATAATATGGTATAATTAATCGTTAGTTGAAACTTCCGATTTAGGGATCGTGGCTCTCACAGATTGAGAGCTTTCTGAGTCTACTCGTATGAGTTTTGACATCATGATTTTACCCACCAGCTGATCCTTTCAAAATCTCAGAATCCTTTATAAATAATGTGGTGGTACTAAAGGCTGGGACATCTTAGATATCAAATTTAATATTCTAAATTTGTGCAAATTTTTTTACTACAGCTCTAGAGATCAATTTGTCCCAGAAGTAGGGAAGTCTAGTTCAGGGAAGCTGTCAGAGGGTAAGATACTCGCAAAGGTTCAGAATGCTTGCAAAGGGAAACCAATTCCAAAAATAAAGATGTTCGATCTTACAGTGTGTAGGGTATCCCACAGTTGAGATGTTGCTAAATATGGAGTCTTTAAGAAACATGGAGGCGAATGTAAAGGCCAATTAGCCCATGGGCATTAGTTAAGTTTTGCAGAAATCTACCTACTCGATGATTCATAATACTCACATAATATTTACGTGTCGATAGTAAATTTTTTTAATACATTAAATATCGTGTCATTTTCTATTGGCTTTCCGGCATTCGCTTCACCGGCTTAAGTTCTAATACTTTCGATCCACTACGAAAACTACGATCTACTTCGAGAATGTATACGATATCTACTCCTTAGTTATTATTATTACTTCATCTTAAATCTTATAAGTGGGTTCTATTGTTAAAAGAATTCCTGTCAAATTACCTGTAACACCCATAACACAGATTGCCTCGTGTAAAAGCTTTTCACAGTCAAAATGGTCACGGAGTGGTAAATGTCACTGTAATCTATGGCTTCGTTATCACAGTATCACTGGTTAAACTTGAGGTTTTATAATAGACTAACTTGAAATACTTTATCCAGTTTTAATTAAAAAATCGGTATTTATGTAAATGTCGACGTTGTATAACATTAACTCAAAGAAATAATTGTTCGGACGTAGCACAGGAGGTAAGATCTAGTTTTAATTGTATACACAAGATGTTGATTTTATTGAAGTTTATAGTGAAATTTCCTCTAACAAAGAGATAGAACATTATCTTCACTAGTTCGGATGGAGGTTAGAATGAGAAAGTTATCAAAAGGGTTCTAAACATGAAATTATTATATTGTAACAACACATTTAAAATCAACCTTTAGATACGAAAATGTTTTATCGGCAACAGCTAACCATAGACAATGGGAGTCAAATGGGGAACACAAAGTAAATTCCTCATTATACATTACAGTTATTAGTTATATACCAGTGTCACGTATAGTAAAACGTACCGTGCCATTCATATAGAGGTGTATATTCTACGCTTTAGAACTAATGGCATATATTATTCATTTTATTCCTATAGTTTAATATGCAAGATATAACAGTATAAAAACGTTTTTTTGGATATTAATTAAAGTAATTATTAGTCAATTCCCATTTATTATATAGGGAATAAGACCTGAGTATGTAAAAAAACAATATTTTCTGTCCAATGTTTTATATAAACAGCACATAAAACTACAAGATATGTAACAAAACTATGAAATAACATTGTTTGCATTACGATAGAAACAAAAGGGTGAAATAGAATTTCATTCGGAAAGTCTGTAAAGGTTAAATTCGTAACACTGTTAATAATTTCATTAACTAATTGTTTATATCAACAATTACAGACAATGTTTCTCTTCAAACATGTATAATTTCGATATTATTTTATTGAATGTAAACAATTAAATGTTATTCAGTTAAACTTTTCATTCCAAAGTCAACTAGCATTCAATAATTTCCAATTAATGTCCATATTGCACCTCTATAAAATGCTTGAGTGATATCTCTCAGACGTATTTAAGTAGATATTTCTCCAACTAATCTTTACACTTTTTATCAGATATGTATGAACGGATATTATATCATTTGGACAATGTATGTAACTTAAAATGTAAACTGATTCTTTCTATACACTAAGAGTATTGAAAGGATTTAAAACCATAAATGTGATGTTCTTTTTTAAGCTTACACAATTTATTTTATTTTATTTTAAGCTTACGAAAGTTATTTATTTGTTGATCAAGATTAGTAATTTAGTAATTAACTCCTGTTAATTACTAAATAGAAATTGTCTCACTGTTTTTTTATGCGATCCTTAATCCCTAAAACTAGGATTTAAACTACTTTTGATAAGAAGAATAGAGAAACAATTTGAATTGTAATTAATTAAAGCAACTCATCCATAAGTCCTTATCTCATCCTGGCATTCGCCAATTTACTACTGGTGTAAATTTTCCAGATCCTGCGTGTGAAACGACTTTGAACTTTAAATTGAGCTAAGAAAAGAGTCCAGGTCCTTATCAAGCTTTTGGATAAGGAAAGCTCTTGTTTCTGATCATTCTTCTCCATACTAGCGTGGTGTGCGTTCAAAGCCTTTTGTAAACAACATTTTTGAATTCATCGAAAAAATTAAAATACCTGTATCGTGTTGTTTCTATGGAAATTAAAACAAAACATATTTATATATACTGTAGTGTTTGTTTCACCTATTTCTCTTCATTTTAATTTTCCCCCTTCACGTTTTTGTGTACATTACTAAACTAACATTAAACCGATCGTTGTTATCTGATCCACACCCATACATTCTATAGAGACAAACAAGTTTTGTTACTTGTCTTACAATACCGTGTATATGATAAATAACTATTGTTTAGGTAAAATATCTGGGGAAAATATTAGATATTTCTTGTTATTGCTAATTAGTATATCTAGTACTAAAATATCTCGATATTGTGCGGAGGGCTTTGACCATACCTGCACAGGACGTAAAGTCTTTCACCAAATACATTCTCTATATTTATTAAGAAACCACTTCCATTGAGACAAAGTTATGAGGTATTTTTAACATACTGTCCTCAACTAATCTTGATTATCAGATGTATTAATAAAACTTTAATGATATTTCTAAAATAACGAGAGGGTCACACATTTAACGTAGCATTTTGGAGTTATAACAAATTAGTAGCTCTAATTTTGAATGAATGAATGTGTGATTTACCTTCACATGCGAAGTAAAAACATTAGATCTTCTCTCAAATCTAACTCGGGAACATAATATGTAAATACAAAAATTATATGTAAATTATTTCAGTATTTTATACTTATATTTAATGCAATGAACCTTTTACTGTTCATACCTATCGACTACAAGGAGCTTTAATGACAATATTTCTAGAGAAATGTCCCGTTTCAGATTTCAATCACTGACGCATGGTGTGGTATATGTGTGTAAAATGGTAAAATGATTCATACACTAAGATTACTTTCCGATGGTTTTCCTTGCAGCGATGAAACTGAACAATTCGCACTGGGCAAACTGCTTTAACCGTATTAGTTCATTTTAGCTTCTGTCCATATGTTTTGTATGTCTCTCTGTCTGTATATATATATATACGTCCAGCTGTAACTATAACTATAGTCTCTCTGTCCTCGCCTAGAAACGAAGCGACGTACACCGCACGTATTGTCAGTATAATCGACCTTCAATTTTTTATTCTCCTCTTTATTCTGTATGTTAAGACCTTCGCACAGGCCAGTGGCCCATGGGAACATGAGTAATAATCCTTAAGAGAGGATCAGCCTTTCTTGCAATGAAACATTTTCAATGCATGGCATATGTTGTAACAACATAAATATCCGGAGTAAAACATGTTGGCTACCAGAAGTTAAGAGCTCAGTGCGTTGTACTTGCTAGGGCACTGCGCCGCACGGCCTGGTAGCGAAAGCGTTAAAGTTGAATTTTATTTTGTTTAATGTAAAACTGTAGTCCTTGAAATGCCTTTTTACAGTTGAATAATGGATTACAAACTTGAACATATCTTTTATAATTGACAATTCAGTTGAAGTTACAGGGCCCAAGTAAAATATTATAAACATTTCAAACATCTCACAAACGTTACAAAATCACTATACCTCGTTAGCATCGTCCGTAAAATCAACAGAGAGTATTAGTTAATGGTTATTTAAATAATAATATAAATAGTCAAACAGGTCAAATATCATCAAAGGTAACACTACTCATTCATTATACGATGTATTATTTAATTTATTACGTATATCATTTGTTTGAAACCAAAAAGCCCACATCAAAGGTCAAATTTCGGAAAATGTACACAAGATTCAGTCGGCGTGTTTCGTAAATAATATAACGTCCGTAACTGATAGTACAGTTCAGTATATTAACATAATAACAAACTATTAAAATCACACTACTAATTATTCCCAAATCCCGTCTTCATTTTGTTTGTCGTAAAACTCATTTTTTGAAGTAAATGATAACAACTTTCTACATCTTTGGGAAATTTCAGTGGGAGAAACAAATTTGTTTCTAGAATATATTAGTATTAAAAGTTGTATATTTTAAAATAAATTTATCCTTATTTTTTATATTTTAATATTTATTTAACTTTTTGGTAGAGTGATATGCTGTAATAAGTGTGAAAAAAGTAATCGAAAATGTTAAGTTCAAAAAACAGAAATGGAATGGATTTCAAATGCAATCCTTACTTTCTTACCATGTAGTTTTTGCAGAAAAAACTATACATGATATGTTACACTTTGTTAATTTCTATGTACTTTGAAATACCAACCGTAATCCAACTTTCAAGTTTATACTTCAAATCATAATCTCCAATTTTTATATTAATTTAACTTGCAATGATAGAAGCCATTCAGGCCAAAAATACGAATGTATTACATTGCATGATATCTCAGGTAAAATTACATGTGTAGATGTTAAATACTGTATAAAACCATATTTTTACATAGAAACGCTTCATTGTCAATCTATGAGTTATGACTAAGCGCCATTGAAATCGAACCCTCAGTAGGCTGTCTCAAAAGTTTCTTTTCTTTGTGGCTGCTTAAATACATGATTTTTCGGGGTAGTCCTACTGAGTATGGTGTAATTCAAGTTCACGCTACTAGGTGTCCTACATTATTTGTGTATACATTATTGACATTTAAACACTGCATATTCATGATAATGTATGACTTTTTGAAAATTTTAATATTATCAAAGGTATACCTTGACTGGACGTTAAAAGTAAATCTCTTTTTTCCTCATGGCAATTAAAAAGTGGATGGAACAGAATGTTTTATCACTTAACATTAAGGAAACTAAACTCACTCATATTTCCGTTATATAAAATACTTAAACGATTTAAATATTCATATTTCTAATAATCATTATTACAATGACTATGCCTATAATAAAATTGAGAGGATGTCGTCATAAAAATACTTGGGTGTTTTGTTTGATTTCCGAATGAAATGGATAGATCATATTATTAAAAAAAAACTGCGCAATGCCGTTTTTCATAATGAAATTCTAGCTTGGTTGGGGTAGTCGCTATATACTTACATTTTAAAAGTGTAGCTATTGTTTTAAATATAGTATGAGGCTGGGATTCCGAAGGGTAGAATCCTACCCTCTGATTTATTGTTTTAAAAACTTGAATTTGAAAGATGGAAAAAATTATTAAAGTAAATTATTATAAAAATTATTGATTCATATTAACAAACATTTTGGCAATTTTTTCTATAATCCCACATTCTCACAACGGAAGATATGCCAATAAAGTCGGAATTAAAACTTTTCAACAACACAGATCAATGGTTGCAACAAATAAATTTAATCTAGGACATATTTTATATTGTAATTAATTTACTGATTTTAGAAATTTCAAAATTAATTAACTCTTTCTCTCTTAAAGATTTTAAGAAAGAAGACAAGAAGTAGTTGATACTTAACAGCAGTAAGGAGGCCGAGTCAATTATCTCTGTTGACTGTATGTTATCTGTAACAGAGGACATAGGCTGACTGAAAGGCAGGGCCGATTGCAGTATTGGCGGTCCCTGGAAATATATAATCGGCCGGGCCACCTGCCAGTGTGGCGGGACTGCCTGGGCCCCGGTAAAACTCTCCGAAAACCCCAGCCTGAGTACGGTCCTATTGACGGGACAGAACCCTATATTCTCCATAATTGACATAGAAAATACATTTTCATTAAGGTTTTGTCCTTTTTTGTATTTACTTTTAAATACTTTTTCTAAAATATTAATAATTAACAGAATTACTTAAATCATATACATAATTTATTCTACTTTACTTTACTTAGAAGCCATTTAAGTCCATGCAGGCTCTTTTCCCTCTAAGTATCTGATTAGATAGAAAATTAAAGGTGATGATGAATGCTATATTAAATTGATTTTATTTTTAATATCTCTCTTTATTTTTATGTATGGTTTTATTCTTTGATTCTTTTATTCTTGATATAGTATTATTATTATTATTTATTAAATTGTTTCTTGTTAACTATAAGAATTATTACATCGTGAGTTGTTATTTTTCTTTATTAGTATAAGATGTTTACTGCTCTTTGTCAATTATATATTTTGTGGAAATATAAACTATTTTTTTATTTGACTTCCGAGTAGGGTATTACGTTTTTCAGGCTATTTCTCACCGTAACCGTTAGTTGTAAGATTTATAATAGGTTTCCAGGTTCTTTGTTTATAATCCTGTGCCAAATTGCTTACTCATAGGATCTGTCACCCAACAACTACCTGTACTGCTATATTATTATTATAATTAATTACTGACGAAAAAGTCGATCCGATATGTTCCCCAAACTGTACCAAACTATACACTTACATACTGTCACGCTACAGATTGTACAACTAGTTGTACTGCTATATCTCTATGATGATGACTGACGAAAAATTATTCCCCAAACTGTACCACATTATACACTTACAGATTGTCACGCTTTACAACTACCTGTACTGCTACATCTCTATGAAGGTTGCTTACGAAAAAGTTGATCCGTTATATTCCCCAAACTACCAAATTCCATACTTACAGATTGTCTCGCTTCACAACTACCTGCACTACTTCATCTCTATGATGGTTGCTGACGAAAAATTCGATCACTTATATTCCCTTAACTGTACCAAATTCCTTACTTACATATTGTCTCGCCCCACAATTACCTGCACTGCTATATCTCTATGAAGGTTGCTGACGAAAAAGTCGATCCGCTATATCCCCATAGCCATAGTGGAGTCTAATAAGAAAGTGAGTGATAGAACTCTACGACACGAGAAAGCTCTGGTGTAGGATTTAGTAACTATGTCATAAAATTAAAATTTATAATTTTTTTTTAATACTCTATACTCCTTTTTTAATATTTACTTAAAGCAATGTTACACGATACAGTCGATCACCGATATTATTATTCAGCTAGCATACACTAATTTTACTTAAATTTCAATATTTATTCCAGGATAATACGTCATAAAGAAGGCGGTTTGATGTAAGTAAGAAAATACTTCTCTTATATAAGTATTAATTCGTCATCAAATATGTAAAAACAGGTTCAATTTCACCACGTTTCACGTTTGTATTTTATCTTATATTACAATACAATTCTCCCTGTATTTTTTGGGTACAAAGCGGATTATAAATAACCTAAAATACAACATTTTGCAGTTTACAAAGCTATGTCAACCTTAATACATCTACAAATCATATCAACAAAATAATTAAAACGTATTTCAATGTCGTTATTTAGTAATAGTGTTGTGACTAACTGTTCCATTGTCCTGTCACTAAAACTATGATTTATAAACTGCTGTTTTAGTGAGAGACCGAGGAGCAAGTGCTGTGATTTCTAAGAAAATATAATTAACTCATCTGTAAGTTCTGGTCCTGGTCCTGGCCACAATGGATCCTGAAGGCCGTACTCGAAATTGAACAATTTTCATAATAAACTGATCTATAGAAAAATTACTGAACTAAATTCTTGTCGTTTCTATGGATATACATAATTATATATACAGGGTGTATATTATGTCTGGAAACACCCAAATATATCCTTTAATAATTTAAATATAAATTTGAAACCTCTTACAATCGTGATAGAGATTGGGCATCTACTTTTTGGAACAATGTTTTGTTATGTCACACCAACGGGGGACGTCCTGCCGAGGGTATCGTGAATATTCTTAATGGAAACCTATACCTTGTGATACATACTTTTAAAGGTAATAGCTTACTGAATTGAATGCCACAAACCGCATCTCAAGGGAATTATTCTATCAGAAAATAGAGCATTTTTAGTATTGCAAATTTACTGATGTTCAACAATGTAATTTTAACATGGTTCTTGCCACAAAATGTGTTACACTAATTTTTTAGCATTTTTTTAAATGTTCAATTAAATAAAACAAAAATTTCATTTTAAGCTGGTTCTATTAGCACAAATTTGCCAGTTTTTATTACAGTACAATTATGGAAATACTTATGTTATTGATTTCTTATTACAAATAAAAAATAATGTATGCTGTTAGAAAAGTCTTACAACAAACGTTTTACCTGCATTTGGTGTCAAAGCAATTGTTCGAACTGTGTTCCTTCTACGGTTTGACAATGAGCCAATCTTGTGTAAAATGATTCGACAGAGTTGCCTAACATTTCTTCAGTTATCAAAGCAATCTCCTCTATAATCCTGTTTCTTAGGTCTTCCAAATTATGAGGCTTTCTTCTATAAACATTGGATTTTAAATGACCCCATAGGAAATAATCGATTGGTGACAAATCCGGAGATCTTGGAGGCCATTCGATTTCTCCTCTTCGGCCAATCCATTTATGAGGAAACCTTAAATCCAAATACTCTCTTACCTGTCTCCCATAATGGGGTGGAGCACCATCCTGCTGAAACCATACATTATCAAAGTATTCTCCTGATGCAATTTGAATAGCTGGGATTATTTCATTTTGGAGCATATTGTAGTAAAGTTCGGCATTTAAATTTCCATTGATGAAAAAGGGTCCAACAATTTTGTTACCTAAAATTCCACACCATACGTTCAGTTTTTGTGGTTGCTGTGAATGGGACTCAGTAATCCAATGTGGGTTTTCACTAGCCCAGTAACGGCAATTGTGCCTGTTAACATTGCCATTTAGGAAAAAAGTTGCCTCATCAGAAAATAGTATGTTGGTCAGAAAATCTCTATTGTCATCACATTTGCGCATCACAAGTTCACAAAACTCAACTCTTCTGTCGTAATCATCCTCACTTAACTGTTGGACTAAATGAACTTTAAATGGTTTGTATTTATTAATTTTCAAAATCTTACTCACAGACATAGGGTGCATATCATGTTGCTGTGCAGCTTTTCTGAGCGATGTATGTGGGTCTTCAATAAATGTTTGCCAAAAATCTAGTGCATGTTCTTCATCTGTTGCAGATTGTATCCTACCCGACTTTGGCCGATTACGTACACTCCCTGTCATTTCAAAACGCTCAATAGTTTTTGATATTGTTGAAACACTTATGGGATTCCTTTCTGGGAAAGTGTCATTAAACAAATTACAAACTTCCCGATAAGATCTTTGACGATCGCCATATCCTCGCATCATCAACAGAGTAATTCGTTCTCTTTCAGACAATTCCATTAAAATGCCAAATAAAAACTGAACTACTGTAATTAGATAACTTGTTGACAGCAATGCTTCAGAGACACTGATTAACTCGACAGGAATGATATGACCTTTGTCCATTTGTAATTCCCAAGCTTAGACCTGTCTAGTGAAAGCTCCATGCTCAACAAACTGAAACCTGTAGACCAGATGATTAATAACACAATAATGTTTCTCATAGGCTAGTGACCTTTGTCTCTTTAAACCTTCCTGCTGACTGGAAAACACCAAGTACAGATTCATAAGTAATCAGAGAAAGTGACTCATAAGTTTTATTCATTGTAATAAAAACTGGTAAATTTGTACTAATGAAACCAGCTTAAAAATAAATTGTTTATTTTATTTTAATTGAACATTTAAAAAATGCTAAAAAATTAGTGTAACACATTTTGTGGCAAGAACCATGTTAAAATTACATTGTTGAACATCAGTAAATTTTCAATACTAAAAATGCTCTATTTTCTGATAGAATAATTCCTTTGAGATGCGGTTTGTGGCATTCAATTCAGTAAGCTATTACCTTTAAAATTATGTATCACAAGGTATAGGCTTCCATTAAGAATATTCACGATACCCTCGGCAGGACGTCCCCCGTTGGTGTGACATAACAAAACATTTTTCCAAAAAGTAGATGCCCAATCTCTATCACGATTGTAAGAGGTTTCAAATTTATATTTAAATTATTAAAGGATATATTTGGGTGTTTCCAGACATAATATACACCCTGGACTGTTGAATAAGTTGCAAGTTTTTTCCTTATTTTCTTTAATCATTAATTAATTGTGCAGGCACGTTTTTTCTTATGCCACGTCTCTTACTGAAATGCAACAAAATTCCACTAATGTGATTATATAGTAGTACATTCTATAGTTACAAATATTTAAAACATATTTATAAACATTTTATTTCAAAACTCAATACAGTAACTACAATAAAGTTACACCTGCAAAACATACATAGTTTGTACAAAATATATTATGAACTTTTAGTCTGCAATGTAGTGTACTTTTAAATGTACCCCAAGAATTATTTCTAATAATACTTCACGAATTTTTCAATAATAATATTATATAAACATTTGTAACAGATTGTTCCAAATTTTATTCAGAGGGATTATATTACAGTTCTGAAACAAATACAATAATTATAAAGCCTATATCATTCAGATTCAATTTGGAAATTGAAAACAACCTGACGTTTATATCATAAAAATATGAAATATGTTTAGTTTTTACGTTCATGCGAATGTATTCTTATAGTTTGGAACTGGTGTAATCTACCGCTCGAGCTGCTAAATATTTATAATTTTTACTTTGTTGAATATTCAAAATCTTTCAGCTGCTGTTGTGGCCAAATCTTATATAGTATGGGTTAGCTAATTTTTAATGGATTAATATGGGAAAACCTTCTGCCTCAAATTCTTTGTATATTTATGGAAAATTTTAATTTGCCTAAATGCCCCGTTTAAAAAGATATACAGGCATACTTAAGTTGGCCTGAGAAGCATATTTAAATAAAACACGTCTATTTCCGACCTTTATAATTAATCTATTACCTTGACCAAACCTTTTTTCCAGAAGTGCCTTACCATTCAATAGACCAGTGAAGGAAACGATTTCAATGTGTACGCCAAGGTTATTTAAAACCTAGTCTAGATGGGAGATACAAAAATAGTAGTCAAATAATAATTGTGACATCGATTGGAAAAAGAATAAAGCCAAAAAATAGAGACTACAAAATATCGAGTAATCGTCAAAATGAGAAGAAACAACGGGACACATTTGCAATACAAGCATACAACTAAATACTACAAAACAGTGCTTGAAACGCAAATATCCAACGCTTAAAAAGTAATTAGGAAAGAAATTTACTCATCATAAATAATGTAGCATCAAACTGTTGAAAAGATAGAAAGCTCTATTGCTGAAGGATTTTAAAATAATTTTTCTATTGTATGGATACTTCGTAGAAAGATATGGACAAAAGAAATTATACTGGATTATGCATAATAATCCTGTTATTTAGCCTGTTCCCTTTGCTGTGCTAACCATTTAAAATAATGAGAATTAATATTGTTCCGTCTTAAATCGAGTTTCCCATTTAAACTGTAATTATTATTACTTCCTAGCTTCATAAAAATCTTGCAACGTGTTTATGAGAGGTTAACACGCATACTATGTACCTTATGGACTAAACTATTATGAGACAACGAACAATTTGAGATAAGATGATAGTAGCTAAACAATACATGTCACGTAGTAATAATATTAACCCATAAATTATATTTAAAATATTTCATACTTCCGTGGTTTGGTTGAAAAAGCTATCACTAATGGATTAAAAATTACGGAAGTGAAACTTTTTATACGAATATGAAAAATATAACAAATCCTAGGCCGGCTGTAATGTAGCATACGAATAATTGTTTGAAAACTAGAGTATTACACATTCATGTAAATTAATGCTGTTCCAACATCTTTGTGTTTTTGCAGTTAATTTAAGTTATTCTTTAATTGTATTAAGTAACTGTACGTTTAGATAACTATCATGTTTTATGCTTTGTTTTGTAGCTAAGATCAAACTACAAGAAGTAAGTTGCAATAATAAATTTCAAAGTCAGTCTAGTTTATTACAGATAAATTCCATATATTTAAACATATTTATGTGAATTAGGAAAAACCGTTGGCGGAGCTAAATTCATACACAGACAAGTAAACTAAACAACCAATCATAAATGAACAGTATCTAAGGAAAATTCTTTTAAAATATAAACTAATTTTAGTAACCTTCTATATTCTGAATAATTATGTCCATTGAATTAGATTTGTTTATACTTATATTTATTTAGGTTGTAAACTCAAATCTTAAAACTTACAATTTACACTAAATATTGCTTTATTTACAATATGTCAACGTTTCATTTATAAATTTAGCGCAACTCTTCATTAAGGGACTTTGTAATGTCTGCCGTTTATTATGTGATTTTAAATATTTAATTGCCATAATGAAAGTTTGTAATTACCTGACTTCTAAATGAAACAAATATATTTAACCTGTTGAGGAGTAGCTGAAAGTGATTACAAAAGAGTACTGACGGTTTCAACCGTCCACCACAGGCATGTACAAATAATCAATATTACAACAGTTTACGGTCAGTAGTGGCATTATTACTTACTATTTTGACTGCAAAACGTTCAATGTAATTATTGCTATGAGGTGCTGGCTCCTAGCGACATTAAGTCACAGCTTTTTTATATTGTTCTATCGTACAAGGAGAATTAAAAACCGACCAAAGAGCAAATTTAACCGAAAATCTCTGAGCCTTACATCGTGTTCCTTGTTCGGTGGTTCTCCGAGGTACTGTGATTAGAGTTAATGTTGAATATAATACTGAGCAATTAAAAACATTTAAATATACTAAAACTTTCTACCGTTGTTTCCATGGATATAAGAAATTTCTATGTGTACTTCTGTAGGGGACATATCAGGTGTTTCTTTAATAAGAGTCCATAAGTTATCTTACTCAAGTTACGTTCTTTTAAAATTATATACCCAACCACAAGATTTATTTGTACTTATTTTCTAGTCTAGTGGAGAGTATAATCAATCAGCCTTGAGTTCCGTATAAAGTGATGAAATCTTTCTTCCAAAGATGAAATTGATCGTTAGCAAAAAAAAGTTTGGTGCGGGTCGTATTAAAAGATCCAACGAATAAAAAAAATATCAAGCGTTTTGTTATAAATGATAATTGTTCTATTAAAACCATTTAAATTCACCTGCCATACACGTAAGTGATTGTGATATTACCGTCAGTCAACGATATGGAGAGACTAAATTAGCCATTTTCAGCCAAGTATTTCTTATCAATGTTGTCAAACATTCAAATTTTTATATTTTAACAAAATTTAACCTACGAAACTTTAAACCTGTAAATAATTTTTTGTACAATACACTAGTATACTAATATTTATGTTTTACTCCAAATTTGGCCATTAAACGTTCTCAGCGTGCCCTAGTCTGACATATGCACTCATGGTTTGGGGTTTGTATCGCTTACGCAGTAGTACATACCTTGCAGCAACAAAGGGAACTATGTGTTGATTGGACACTTCTGTTGTATTACTGTTGAAACGTTTTTGTTTTAATAACTCACTTTAATCCGAATAAGGGTTTTTTAGTCTCACAATTAGTTCAGTAAACTGTGTCTTATTAACAAATTGTTAATTTAAAAAAAGATTTAATAGCCTATGTCGTATTACTAAAAGACCAAAATAGAGTGTTTTATAACCACGTGGTACGTTATATTTAATTATAAAGAAACCTCTACTATAGAAATACATTCAATTTCCAAAGATATATATCTTGTGTACTTTTACAGCACACTTTATTATTGAAATGAATATGTATTTTATATATAACTTTGAACATGTATTAGCCAATGCATCACTTACATATGTAAGAGGTATACTTTGAATTTTAAACACCTAAGGCAGTAATCGAGGTGTAAAACTGACGTTAAACTACTAGCGTCTTCTTCAATTCTTGGAAAATGAAGAGAGAAATTTCCATTGTAAATAGTAAACGGTTCTGTAACTTGAGAAGATGATACAATATTACTCTGATAAATTTAAGATAAGGTGTTTGGTGGTGTTTTCTGGAATGTCATTTTAGTCTGGTTTCCTCTCGCATACGAAACATTTTCGTATAAATATAACTTAATTACGAAGATGTAGTTATTTATAATATTACCTTTTAATTATGACATTAGTCAGAAGAATATAATATAAATTAAATGCTTTTTTCACTATTACAACTAATAGTTAGCAGCCTTCACATTGAATACGCTTTGTAGATAAAATTATTGACGGAGGTATTTCTTAATTTAATTTAAAAGAGAAAAGGGCAAAACATCTGCTGGAGACATTATTCACGTATTAATATTCTGAACAGTGGTGGTCTTTTGGTTTCACGTTAGAGTTCTAAGTCACTTTCC
Source organism: Homalodisca vitripennis (assembly GCF_021130785.1). Lineage (NCBI taxonomy): Eukaryota > Metazoa > Arthropoda > Insecta > Hemiptera > Cicadellidae > Homalodisca > Homalodisca vitripennis. The sequence goes on along the minus strand of NW_025777399.1, from coordinate 21,478 downwards.
TTGCAATTTTACTACATTAAAAACTTTATTTAGGGGCTTGTGTTAAAATCTTCATTCCGCTATGATTTTTCTGAGGAAACGTGGATCTGTGAAGTCCATTTTTAATCAAGATGTGGAGGTTCAACTTTCAGATTAACTTTTATGGAAGGCGATATTCAGCTAAAGACGAGTTTGGTCTAGAAAGATTTTTTCGCCATACATCTCTCTGACTGTTAGTGTATCCTCCAAGGTCCTGAATGTTTGTTTGTCAATTATTTGCAGTCCTGCCTGTTTTGTTTAGTTATCTAGCCTGGCTCTGGTGAGTTCCTATTCTTGTCGGCCTAAGCCGAAAAAGAATTCAAGGCTCACGGTTATAACTTCTGTGGTTTTCATGGGAATAATCCCCAGCACCTTCCCTGTCCTAATATATGCATTTTCATTTCGAATTAACTCGGTCTATACACCGCACTGGAAGGTGTATTGTCGAGATATCCTGTGAACAGATAAACGTACAATCATACCGGAAAAAAATGTTTACATCTACGGTGACAAAAGAGAAATCGTGTGTCTATGACGGTACTTAAATAAAATTTCTGGTTAGCAAGCGAGTGTACTACAACGTAAGTGTGAAGTCATATATTGCCAATAGCTTTTAAGATTGTCCGCAATATATTATAACTTATTTTTAATCTATGAATAGAAGTGTAATTAAAATCTTAATTGATAGTTCACAGTTTGCTGACATAATTATTAACTAATATATTTTATCGTTTTTTTCATAGTTATGGGTAAAAATAAAACTCTAACACTCGGCCAAATCCGGTCGATTGCGAAGCACTAATATCAAACACAGTAACACAGCTATTGTTCGAAGAGTTGATTCTGAGTGTTGAGTTTAGCTCCAGTTTACCTTACTCTTCGTGCACAACTGAAATAAACCGTCCTCCACACAAGCAAATCTTTCGTGCAAGAAAATCTTCCAAACGTTACACAGGTATGTTGAAAAGGGATGGTTCAGTGAGGAAGACAGTGAATGTTGTGAATGTGTCAAAACGATGCGGGGGTTGCGTTTTAACTTACTTCGTTTTCGTCGCCTACTATTTTTTTATCCCTTTAGACGAGGTTTAAGAAGTCTGCAACAGCGTCAGATTTTAGACGCTACACTACGAGGAAGTTGAACTGGAGCTAAACTCAATATACACATTGAATTAGCCCTTCCCACCATATCTGCGTTATGGAAGACTGGGTAGCTCCATTGTGCTTTTTGATCGTGTCAGTCAACACCGTAGTGCTCTCACTTGTACACCTGATGAGACATGAGGATACAGGGTGTGTTATGAAAGTAATGAGCATTTTCATGCGATTGGTATAAATTAACTAAATGCTTCAACATATTCTCTTTCCGCATCAACACACCAGCGTAGACAATTCTGCCACGCTTGGAAAGCACGCTGGAACTCCTCGACTGGAATGCTTCTCAGGAGCCTTATAACTTCAGCTTGGATGTTCCCCACCGTCTCCCATTGCTATCCCTTCAGGTCTCTCTTTGTTCACTAGGGAGAAAAACAAATCACACGGAGCTATGTCAGGGCTGTAAGGAGGCTGGGGCACCAAGAGGGTCTTGTTCTGGGTAGGGTAGTTGGTAAAGACGAAAGCCGTGTGGCTGGGGACATTTTCGTTCAGTAGCTTGAAGATGACTGGACCCAGTTAACATCAGGCCAGACCCGGGTGATCGGGCGTTTTAGTCTCGAGCACCTCTAGATAAATGGTTTCGTTGACAGTTTTTCCTTGCGGTAAAAACTGAAAACATAATAATAACATAATAATATTTGAAATTTTTATTAATAATAATACAAAGAGAAAGTTTAATGTGTAAATGAATAAATGAATTTATTTCCCATAAGTACAAGGCTTTAATACAGATTGGAAAAGAAGCGAGAATTAATCCGGCCAACTTTATCCAGTAGCGTGACCCCAGTTGACACTATATACAAGAACATTAACATAGTCTATTATCATAGTCCTAGCATTTAGAATAATTCTAAAAGAAAATCGTCGGCCAAAAACTGTAACATCTGTGGGAAATCAACTACAATAATTTTTGAAAGAAGAAAATAATATTTAGTGAATGTATAAGTAATATGAAAATGTAATTAAGAAGCAAACAGAATGAAATTAAAACTGTAATTATATGAAAATAGTTATCCTATATATTAAATAAGGAGGTAATAAGATATGCTAATAAATGGGTTAAAGGTTATATCTTTATATGTAGAAAACTAGCCATGCAAGAAAATAACTAATATTATACAACTTTAATTATACAAAGACAAGTAATTAAGATTATTCCACATCTTTTTTTGAACGAAAGCCAATTGACCTGTTTCTTTTTCTTGCAAAAGTGTTTTGAAATTATTAATAATTTTGGATTTGAAGTGGCAACTGGAATTGAAATATTTAGACCTAAGATATTAAAAGGATGACGAAAAATAACTTTGTTGACTTTGGGTAATTTAAAAACAGTATTTGGTTACAGAGACTTCTTGTTGGAGAAAAGGTTTGTCGTTGTGTATTCCCTCTATTCTCCCCACTTCTGATATAAAACAATCTCAGAACTTTAATAAAAGACGAAAATATGCTGAAGGGTAAAATTTTATAATTGTTGAAATAATGGAAAAGAAGTATGTTCCTATTGATTTTTATTAAAGAAAAATAACTTAACGAAGTAATTTTGAGGGAGTTCTTAACTTATCTATTAATGTCTTTGGTATGTTCCTCCCCAGCATGGTAAAGCGTATAGCAGTCTTGAGTTGATGGAGGGTCCAAAAATATAGTGATCTCAAGAGTGTCAAGTTACAAAAAATTTCCTCAAAAAAAAAATTTTCCTAATTTGTGATCTTATCTTTCCCTGTAAATCCTAATATATGCGGTTCAAAAGTCAATTTTTCGATCAAAGCAAAATTTCCTAAATGTAGATTTAAATAGTTTTTACTTTTTACCAAGGGCCTGGCAGGTACATAATTGGAAATTACATGATGGTGGATGTGAAATATCAAGCAGGAGGGGAGGGGTAGATCATAAACCAAAAAAAACATCAAAAGGTATATAAACTTTGGTACATTATTTACATCAAACCTGCATTTTATTTGCATGACCAAACCATTTTCTTCTGAGTACTGAAAAGAACATTGGTTGATTAAAATGTCCTAGTGATATTAATGACTTTGTGAGTATAAAAAAGTGCAATATCGCTGCAAAAGCGATATATTTCCATTAAAATTGAGGTTTCAACAAATCACATCAAATAAAAAGTTAAGAAAAAGGTGGCTGAGGTCAACAGAACCTTGAGGGGAACAAAACCAAAAGGAAAAAAAAACAAATAAAAAAACAAAAAAAAAAAAAAAAACACACAAAAAGGAAAACAAACCAAAAGCACAAAAACCAAAAACAAATACACAAAAAAAAAACAAAAAACCACCCCTACCCCCCTCCCCCGCCCCCCCCTCCTCCCCCCCCCACAGACCCACCCCCAGCCCCCCCTCCTCCCCCCCCCCCCCACCCACCACGCCTCCCCCCCCCCCCTCACGCCCCACCCTCCCCCCCCCTCTTCCACCCCCACCCCCCCACCGCACCCATCCCCCCGCCCCCCCCCCCTCCCCCCCTCCCCCCGCCTCCCACTCCCCAACAACCCCCCCATACCCACCCCCCCCCCCCCTCCCCCATCCCTCCCCCCCCCCCCCCCCCCTCCCACCTCCCCCCCCCCACCCCTATCCCCCCCCCCCCCCACAAAGCTCCCCCCGCCGCCCCCCCCCCCCCCTCCCTCCCCACACCCCCCAACCCTCTCCCCCCCCCCCCCCCCGTATATTGTGTTGGTGTGCCCAATTATTGAATCCCAACCCCGAGAATTAAACCTAATTAACATAGTTTGACACCAATCTTAGAACCAACTATTAAATCCCCGTCTAGAGTCACCACCTCAAAATCCTGCTATGCATCTAATTTTTGTTAGAAGCATTTCTGAACCCCATATCAAATGCTTTTTTTTTAAAATCAATTAAAAAGAGGCCAACAGTTTTAATGTTGCGGTTTAAAACAAAAAAAAAAAAAAACCGGTGAAAATAATAATCTTGTATACTTTAATAATAACGCACATTTCGCGCGTAATCCTGCCCTTTAATAAAACGCAAATTGTTTACTGCTTAAAAAGTTCGTATCACATTAAAAAGTTATTTAATCTTATCATCATTATTTTTTTTTTTCAAATAATTTAGAAAAAACAGAAAGTCAGGCTTATCGGTCTTAGTTGGTTGGTCTAATTTATATGAATTGGGCTTTTTTCAAAAGGGGGCAACAACTAAACTTAATTTAAGATTGAGCTGGAAAAATAACCATATACTGAAACTAATAATTAATTATATAACTCTAATAAACGGGGCAATTCAAAACATCAATAACATGTTTTAATAAAAAATTTATACGCTAAAATTATCATAACCTGTAGATCCTTATTATTTTTTCAAATTGAATAGCAACTGTTTATGACTCATCTACTGATGGAGGGAGCTTATGAAGGTGAAAGGAAATTTTAGATAACCATGGGTGGACGGAGAATTTCGGCAGTGAGTGTACTTGGCTGAACACAACGTATATCGAGATAAGATGGTTGAAGTTGATTTCTTGTGCGATAGCGCGTGGTTTCGTTATCACAGTCCCCCCATTATACCAATTCCAATACGCTCAAAATACAATTATTAGCTTTGCTCTGTAGCTTGCAACCAGTTTGAAATTATTAATAATCTTCCATTGTTGTAAACATGCCCCTTTACAGTTTTCTAAACTTTTTTCGAATAAAACTCGTTTTTTTTTTAAAATCGATTCCAGATTTTGAAACGTTGTCTCAAAATTGTTGAAAATATTTCATAAATGCTGAGTCATAAGGTCTCCTTCTTTGAAATTTTATATATAGCTTTTTATTCTTTTAAATTTAACAATTTATTACCGAAAAATCTTTGAAAGTTATCCAAGGGCCAATACACTTAGCTTTTTACTTATATTAAATGTCCGTTAAAAGGGGGGTGGGGGGGGGGGGGGGGGGGGTGGGGGGGGCGTGGGGGGGGGGGGGGGGGGGGGGGGGTCTTACTACCACTCATCTACAATATCGTTTAATATTTCTTGATATTTATTAAAACACAAGTTAACATCTTCCCTCAGAAAGAACCCTCACAACCGAATTGGCATTTCTTAAACTTTATCCTTAACTACAAATATACACTAAAATCGACTACAAACGTTACGACATAAACTATCTGTTTTGACTTTTTATTATTTGATGAGTCATTAAATACTAGCATTGGAATCTATTTAGGATCTTCTAATAGTGTATAAGTTTGGTTGGTCTGTTATTGTCTCTTGTACTCTGAAAGAGAGCTCTGGCGTGAATTTCAGTAACTAATAGAATGAGTTGAAACTTCTAGAACAAATTTCTAGTATTTCATAATTTTTTGGCACTGAGTTTTTAATAATTAAATTATACCAGTTAAACGAAATTATTTACTCTTGTTATATTTTAAATAATAAACATTGACTAATTTCAACTCATCACGAATATCTTGTTTACTAGGAATGCTAGAAAGATGGCTGCAAAATAACAAGTAAGAAAATGTTTCTAATTAACAGTTATATATATTTTTGATAAAACTACGCGAAACTTCCAACTTATGTTGCTATCCGAGTAGTGTAAAATATTGTAAACTGATTCTCCCTGTACTATTTGGGTACTAAGAGGATTATACATAGCACCAAACACGAATTAGTAGCTTTTACACAAACAATAACAATGCAGTCCTATTATATATATATATATATATATTATATTTATTATATATATATATCTATATATATATATATATTTAATTTGCACTTTTGTTAGCACTACGTATAAACTATTGTAATGTTTTGTGCTTTAAAATATGGATAAAACTAGAATTTAAACTGCTTTTTGTAACGAGAAATAGTGAGTAAAACTATGATTTATATTGAATTAAAGTAACTCATCCTTGTAAGTCCATGTCCTGATCCACCTTCTGGCCATCACATCGTGTTCATGGTGCTACTACCGGGACTAGTTGTGAATTGAGCGAACATTTAAAATTGCAACGACGTTACACTTTTGAATTATTTAAAAAACATTAAATTATAAAAGCTACGTTGTTTCCATGGATATAGAATGATATTTTATGTTAACTGCTGCGTACGTCTCACCTGTCTACTTATATTGCTGACGTCACGACTTCTACTAACACTACACAGAACGCTTGTTGTCTGGTTAACCAAACATATACATTTTAAGGACAGAAATGAATGAATAAATCATAATTAATTATAAACTGTATAATAATATTACCTGTAAAATAATAATATACCCGGTGTGTGTATAATATTGTAGTCCGTCTCAAGTTGTGATGTTTGTGCTACATTATTAGTGTTTGAGTACAATATCCAGGTGCACTATTCGACACAACGTTTAATCTATTGCTAATTATTCTGCAATATTTTACTTTAAAATTTATAAATCTAAGGACTCTTAAATATTTATGTTTAAGTTTTAATTATGAATACACAATTGTTTTAACGATATTTGAATTTGTTATAATACTATAATACATATTTACCTAATAAGTCAGATTTTAACTAAATTTCATGTGTCCCTTACTTAGATTTAATGTAAAGTTATGGGTCTTTTTAATTTAAAGTATTCCTTAAAAAGTTGCATAAATTAAATAGAGTGTTAACACTTAGTAATTAACAATAAGATGAAACTCATAATAAGTACGATATAGCATTTAGATAGATGGCAGCAATACACATTAAACCAATATGCATATTAAGCTATCTTATAATAACCTTATGTTTATCTTGCTGGATATTTCCTAAAACGTTTTTAATAGGCGAGTGTCTCAATAGGCAATTAAGTCACATTATTAGATAATCCTGAAAATCGATTTATTATCAAGCGATAGTTGTAAACTCTATTTTTAACACAATACCAGTGACTCACAAATAAATATAATAACTCGAAGTAGAATTGACACACAGGAGATATTATTATTACTCATTATGTAAGCGTCTCAGGTAAATAATGCACATTGTGAAAGAATATTAATCGCTGTTATATCAGCATACGCTAGTAATGAATTTCACACGAAGCCTTGAAAGAATGGAAGCCATAGATGAGGATATTATCTCAAATTATAATTTTTAAACAACCTAAATAAGGTATTACATGTTCTAAGAATATAAGCTAACTAATCTAGTTATTAAGAAAGTGAAAGAAATATTAAGAAACTCCAATCCATTAATTAATAAATCATTAAATAAACCAATTAGAGGATGTTGGATGGAAAATGATATCTAATAAATAAGGTAACAAGACAGCTTATCATGCCTACGTGAGACACATAAACACTTGATATGGATAATATAACAGAATACATAGCGGAATGATACATATCCTAACATTTGTGGATACATCTAAGAGCACAATGAACAACGCAATGCATTTTTTTGTCTTTAAGAGTAGCATGTTGCAATCGTTATGTATTCATTAATTGTATTATTAAGGTACATTAAACAAGTTTTTTTAAAGCATAAGCAAACCTTTGTCCTTGCCCGGCAAAATATTCAAGTTTTGTAAATATGTATGTGTAGTACTTCATTTTTCATTTACAATCAAATGATAAATATTTAATGACTATATTTTTTTCGTGTAAAGCCTTTATAATCGAGTGATATCGAGTAATCGTCAGAATATGGAAAAATTCGGGACATATTTCCAATAGCATACTCACTAGTACGTTCTACTAAACAGTGATTGAAACATAAAAAGGTGTGATAAGAAAACGCTATAGAAGTAAACAAGAAAAAAAAGTTACTTATCATAGAAGAACGATAGCCTCGAACTGTTAAGAAGATAGCAAGCTCTAAAGGTAAAGGTTTTTAAATATTATTTTATTGTTTTGTTACTTCATAAAAACATATAGTTGAAAAAGATTCTACCGGATTATTCCTAATATTTACAGTACTTGAGGAAAACCCTGGTTATATTGTAGTTTATAGTGATACATACTCGAAAATTTTTAGTTTAGCCTGTTCCCTCACCTGTTTTGACTAATTAAAATAATGAGAATTGAAAGTGTTACGTCTAAAATCCACTTTTCAATTAAACTGCAATTACTTTAACTTCCTAACTTTCTAAAAATCTTGCAATGTGTTTATGAGAGGCTAGCACGCATAATATGTACCATATGGACTAAACTATTATCAGTCTGAAGGAACATTTGAGATAAGATTATGGGGTGTCCGACAGGCCTATTTATCCCATGCTATTTTGTTGATTTTGAGGAACACATTTATCCAAAACTATCTGACTTAGGATTTTTTTTATTTTAAAGTACATGTATTTAAGTGTTTTATGAACGGAGGGTTTTTATTAAAGTGTCAATTTATATTTTTTACATGTTTTAAAACTTTTTTAAAAATTACGATGGAAAAAATTATTTAAAAATTTTGCAAAAATATAAATATGAACGATTTTAATGATATATCTGTTTAAGATGTAAAGCTATAAAATAGAAACAAATAAAAAAAAATTAAGATGATATCTTTTGTGGTTCTTGAGATATATATTCCTAAAATAAAAAAACGCAAGTTTTCGGTAAATCGCATTTTAATATTTTTAAGAACTGATGTAAACAAAAAACTTACAATCAATGCATTCCAGCTCCATATGTTGGATTGTCTGGGTCCTCTATCTCTTCATAAGTGTCTTCTAGTCTCTTTTTAGCCAAGGAAAGCTGCTTACGGCACTTTTTTCCATTTCTTGTGTCACGTACTGTGTGATCAAGTTATTTCTACTATAACTCACCCTGTTAGTCCTTGGGGCTGCTCCATACACTCTGCTTGGCCGTGACGAGGTACGTAACAAATAACTACTCACTCTTCTTAAAACAACATCATTTATTCATCACATTCTATCACCTAAACCTATCTAACCGTCCGTAGCATCGCCGCCGCTCGTGCCGCGCCACCGCACGTCCCCGGTCTGCTCTCACCACACGCAATGTCTCTACCCATAGACGACACCTCCTCGACTGAACAACATCAGGTGTTCCGTGTTGACCTCTCCCTCTCCACATCAGACGGCGGGAAAAGGGCCCCGTCGTCACACTCCCCCTTCTTAAAGGGAAGCTACGGTTATGAATCTCTGCTTAGGCATCCCCATCGGGTCTCGGAGTAGCTGCACCAGGAACGCCATCCTGGAGTCGGCCTTGACGTGACTGCACCTCCTTCCGTTCCTCACATTCTTCTTATGAGCTCGTCACTGTTTTCACCTCTAAGGTCTAGTGTTTAATGTTCAGTTGATGGTAACCGTAGCTTCACTGCTGGGCACAGCATTATGTCCATGACACGTCTCCTTTGGCGTGTGACCCAAAAGTATTAGTCCTCTTCTTAATTTCTAACGCACATTCTTCACACTGGAATGTTCACAGTTCTAAGCTTCCCAGTTCAGTATGGGACGCGAACGAACGGGAGACGAATGCCACGAACGATTTCCCTATCTAAGTACATCAAAAGGACTTACAATATTTTGTTTTCCCCTTCTAATTTGTTTCACCTGGATATTATTACCTAAATTTAAAAGGAGTTAAGACACACACAAATATGAATATCGCTCAAATTTAAAACATCCAAAATTGAAATAATAGCCGTGGGGAATCTGTTATAGAGCCTACGCTAACCTAACTAAAAATGTAAAAGTTACCAATAAAACATCCTTACATATCATTATTTGCCATATAAATATACAAGTTTGCGGAGTACAACACCTTTTTTTTTTTTTTTTTTTTTTTTTTTTTTTTTTTTTTTTTTATTACTTCTAAAATAAAAATTGCTTATTACATATTTACTTCAAATTAGAAAATTACAACTACTAAGACTAAGGGAATCTCATTTTATTACTAACACTAACACTCTCTATTTTTCCCAAATAATTTAATTACATATGTGTCCGGGATTTGATACCATTTGGATCGGTTTATACCTACTTAAGTAATCTCCATGCAATGGAGTACAAAGTTTTTGAGCTGGAACAGTGCACCTCCAGATGGCTACGTGATATAAGTAGCTGTGGTCAGCAGAGGCCTTCCGGCGCAGTGGCCTGACCCTCGGGGTCAGCGGCCTGCGACCTTGTTGCAAGCGTGTGTTCCAACTACTAGAGCTCTTCTAATCTTATGTTACTTGTTTAAGACGAAATTATCCCTACTAACTAGACAAATCATCAACAAATAAAGCATTCACATTTGTTCTAATTTTTTTTTTATCACTAATTCTATATAACAAATATATGACAATTATACAAATATTTATTACCCAAATCATGTATTACCCACTAATATTTTAACATACATTTTAATCAAAGTAAGCCCATGGCACCTTATTACTTAAACTACATTTATCAATTCTACAAATAAACTAATTATCTTTTTATATACACAATTGATTTAGTCAGGGATACCGTACCTTAACTAAAATACCTCGATATAGTTAAAGGTTAACATTTAAAACATGAACATAACAACCTGACATTTATGCAAATCAGAAAATGAAGTGGTATATTACACATTTAATAATCATTATCTAAACTAAACATTCTTTACATCTTAATAGTTGTTACATGTTATTATATAAAATACCAACTGTGTTAGTTACTACGGTACATCATTTTATAATGGTCATTATTCTATTATCATTAAACACGGTTTCAAGGGGCCCCATTTCTTAGCGAATGTGAAATACACTTTTAAACTCTTACTCAGCCCTTACTTTAGTTTAAATAGGTATACACTATTGATATACCCCTACTCTAACATTTTCATATGGTATTGTTACATAAACACCAACATTATTTCACTTGTAACATTATACTAACATTAATCATTCTACCTATTAATTCTTGATAACATTCATATTTTATAACATATCATTCTTTCACTCATTTGCTCATTTGGTGGCCACCACTCATTCATCATTCATACCGCAGTCATACGACACAGGTTCAATGTCATCTCAGTGACCTGACCGTGACCCTGCACCAGATCAGCTGCTGCGCACCCGGTCCGGGCACCGCCCGTCTCGTGTCCCTGTAACTATCTTATTAGACACACCTTATCCTAGGCAACTTCACGGTTATAATTGGCATAGATTTATCTCACACTTATCATTACATGATTTTAACAAAACATTAAAATATTATATTACGTCTGAAGTACAAAACGTCATTCACTGTACCTAATTATATTAGTACATCGCTGTAGTATATCTAATTATGCAACAAAACCTTATATCATATTAATGTTTTTACTCTGGATGATCATTACAGAGAAATGAAACTCCCTTTTGTTTATTATAAGAAATTCATCAACAATCAATCACTTTGTAACATAAACTTTCCATAGTTTCCTCATTATGTATCCAATTAAACACGGTGGTTACTTATCACTCGGACTGTTCATATCCCACCATTCCAAGGTAATTCGCAGCTCTCGCCCATCTATCTCGGCTAGCGGCATGCTTCGGGGTAAGCCATCATTGTCCTGGATCTCCCGATGTCCCTTCATAGACACTTCCTCTTTGCTCTGCTTATTCCTCCATCGACAGCACCATCTCACAAGTACCCAGCACAAAATAAAAACAATAATTAACAAAGTAATGTATACAGCTTCCCTATAGGTTTTCTCTGTAACAAATATCTCTATAGGTTCTCCTCTAACTATATTTAAATTATACAAACCCACAAAGTGTGGATTTCTCACAACAATAATCGTTACCAGTGAAAAATATACAGCATGAATTACAGTATACACAATTGGCCAAATCCCTTCGTTGTGGCCTGTTACTATCAGCGGTGGCTTGGTTTCCACCTGTGTCCTAGCGTACGTCATGTTCCAATGGGGCACCTCAGTTGGCCAACTCTCGTCCAAACACTCGTCCAGGGTGGTAAAAGTACTGGAGGAATACGTGTTTCTGGAAGAAACCTTCAAAGTTTTCAATTTGGACCAAAGAGCAGGAACTATATGGACTATTTCTGAAACAGATATTTTCTTATAACAAGGGTAGTTTTCAAAAAACAATTACTTCTTCATTTAACATTAATTTACAATCACAAGCGACCTTAATTTGGAGAGCACCGGGTCGTCTATCTTCCGGAATATTTAAGGTTAAATTCGACCCATGACGACATTCCAACTTTAACTGCCCTGAAACGTGTGTAAGTACAAACATCTCCTCTCCTAATCTGTTCACTATCGGCGCTCTGCCCTGCGCACACGAAAAGGCACAAACTTTACTGAGTTCCTGTATCGTCGCTCCTCTAAACATAGCTCTGGGACATAGCGAACCCGAGACAGCATCTCCGGCATTCCTAGGAATAAAACATAGAGAATTTATGTACGGCTGACAATCATGAGTTGCTGAGCCTTGTATCGACATCAGACGCTCGTTGTCGGCTGCCAGATAGGTCACATCATGATGAATATTACAAGTAGAATTTTTCCATGCAAAAGGTACAGCCATTAATTCAAACAGTTTCCAGCGCGCTCCCCGCTTTTTAATGGGCACCTTTACATTTACAATTATTGTTGAACCTGAAATCATACAGTCAGCTATTTCTAATTTTAAATATTTTGTCACTTCCTCCGGAGCAATTACTAACTCGTAATTGTCGTCCTTGATTGAGGCCGCTAATTTCAGAAGATCTCCTTGAAATTTTGACAAAGAAATAATCGAGTTCGGAATCTTTTGTTCTCTGCATTGACTTAAAATTTCCAATCTGGTAACTAGTTGTAACACTTGCAACTGCCGAATAGAGTGTAATGCGTTGAGCTGTAACAGACTGTATGTTTTATGATTATTCTTTTGATCAGCGACATACACCTTGGTTCTAAATCGATCAATCATCTTTGTTATGTTAACTCCCACACCTATTACTTGAGAAAATGTGCGACTGACTTCCTGACTGTAAGAATTCATATTAATTGTTAGATTATCCATTTCTGCATACGCCTCTAGAAGTTCATTGTGAAGTTCCTGCTCAAATACATTCATTCTCTCTTGATTAGCATACAAAGGTCGTAGCTGCTTCTTGGTTATAACTCCACAACACCAATGAGCAAAATTACCTATAAAATGAAGACTGCGCTTATCACGTTTCGACCCTGAAAATAATTCAAAATTATCAGCTGTCTCACTCAAACTTCTGTTCAGCCATGTGACTCGTGCTCCAATCTCCTTATTAACCACTGCGGCCCAAGAAAATAACATACATTCTGGATCATTCATAACACCATTACAAAATCCTACTCCTTTGGGACGACTTAAATAAGCTATGTCTACTCCTGGCCACGCTGTCTTGTAAACCATTGGGACGGACGCTTCATATATCTCTGCCGACTTTATCTCTTTCCAGTAGACACCTGTAACAACTGATATTGGAGTTTGGCCATCCTGACTCGCCTCTACAAATAAAACATTACCAAAAATTACAATGATCATACTAACAAGTGTCATTACCTTCGGTAGCGTATCCATAGTTCTCTGTCACGTGGCACACTGTTACTGTAGTCACAACAAATTAAACTAACAATCAAGTTTTAACACATTTATCTAATATTAGCACACCTAAATTATCAACTTATAAATATAACGCTGGTTAACTAAAATTTCAAGAAATATTACGTATACAGGACACCAGTTAGTTTTTAACCGCTCGAGCGTCGTGAGCTCACTGTCTAGCACACTAGTGTCCGATTTTGGACCTTGCCCTGCCTATCTTGCATTGTCTCACAGTGCAATGATCACATTATCGCTTAGCTGGGCAGTTTTACTCGTAGCCAAACACAAATATTACACTGGCAAGCACAAAATAGTCCTCTTTTTTTTTTTTTTTTTATAATGAATATACAGACGGTCTAAAGTTATTGTCTTGCACAGGATAGATTATATAAGTTACACGCTACCCTATCCTAAATTTGTTTTTAACACTAATTTATACACTAATTACATTCATAAAAGAACATGCATCATCCTTTCATTTTATCTCTAGTTTCTTGGATAAAAACGTTTTAGTCGACTCACGTGAACTGTGTCAAAATAACACCGGTTCCCTTTCTTGATTTCTATTTCATAGTTCACTTCGGAAAGCCTGGATATCACCTTATACGGGCCGTTCCACCTATGTAGTAACTTGGTAGTCCTTCCCTTCTTGCGAGCTGGTGTCCATATCATGACTAGATCATCGGGTTCATACTCTACGAAACGGTGCTTCTGGTCGTACCGATCCTTCTGTTTCTGTTGACTTCTTTCCACTATTTTTATTACATCTCTGCGACACTGGTGAACTCTTTGCAGAACTTCCTCCGCCTTCACGTCACTACTTACATTTTTGCGTAGAGTTACATCAACAGGTAGTCGAGCTTCCATTCCAAAAAGCATATAGTAAGGACTATGTTTTATGGTTTCCTGACGACTTGTGTTGTAGCTGAAACATGTGAGATTTACGTAAAGATCCCAGTCTCTCTGATTAGACCCTGTATAATAAGATAACATCTGAGCCAGTGTGCCGTTGAAATGTTCTACTAAGCCATTGCACGCTGGATGATAAGCTGTTGTGAATAACGTGCGGATTCCCAGTCCGTTTAAAATTTCACACACTAAGTTCGACCTAAAATTCTTTCCTCTGTCAGTAAGGATCTCGTTCGGACATCCAAACCTACAAATGATTCTGTTGATCACAAATTTCGCGGTCTCTTCTGCAGTAGCTGAGGGGGTCGCTTTTGCTTCAGCCCACTTTGTCGCATAATCCATCGCTACTATGATGTACTTATTTCCGTTGTCTGTCTTTGTAAACGGACCCAATACATCTATCCCAATTCTTTCAAAAGGATACCCCACCGGAATGGGTTGTAACATCCCTGCTGGTGATAATTTTGGTGTCTTTCGAGTTTGACAGTGTAAGCACGTTTTGACGTACTTCTCAGTATCCTTTATCATGTTCGGCCAATAGAACCGGCACTTCAATTTATGAAACGTCTTGGTGAAACCCAGATGTCCACCTGCCAAAGGGCTGTCATGACATTCATACAAAATTTCACTTCTGATGCTTTTAGGTACTACTAGCAGTTTCTTTTCTCCAATATGAGCAACATTACGTCTGTATAGCACTCCATCTTCCAGCATAAAACTCCTTGCCATTCTTCTTTCTGTCGCTGTAGACTCTTCCGGTTTTAACATTGTGTCCTTGATTCTTCTGCACTCCTCGTCCTCATCCTGTAATTTGGGTAGATCTGTCCAATTCAGCGCTAACATGGGTATTTCATTGGTCTTGTCTTCGTCTTCTGGCTTACAGTCCTCACAAGCATTCCTTGAAAGTGTGTCAGGAACTACATGTAGGCGTCCTTGTTTGTGCCTTATTTCATAGTCAAACTCCATGAGCTTCAGGGCCCATCTTGCCAGTCTTCCTGATGAGTCCCGGTTCTTGTGTAACCAGCACAAAGCATGGTGATCTACTACTATTGTAAAATTGCGCCCCCATAGAAACTGCCTAAAATGTTGTGTTGCCCACACAACACCAATACACTCTTTTTCAGTGACCGTATATTTTTTCTCTGCTTCTGATAGCCTCCTAGATGCGTATGCTACAGGTAACGCATCCCCCTTTTCCTTTTGCATGATCACAGCACCTACTCCAATGTCGCTAGCGTCAGTGTGTAACTCAACAGGCAGTTTGGGATCGAAGTGTCGTAAGATCGGAGCTGTTGTTAGCTTCTCCTTTAGGGTTTGGAATGCTTCTTGTTGCTCTGTACCCCCATATGAATGACTTATTCTTCTTGGTCAATTCAATTAAAGGTCTGGCTATCTTTGAGTAGTCAGATACAAATTTACGGTAGTAGTTGGCAAGCCCCAGAAATGACCTGAGAGCCCTCAGTCTTCTAGGTGGTTCAAAATTCAGTATGTCTTTTATTTTTCCAGCATCGGGACTTACTCCTTTAGCACTGACTGTATGTCCTAGTACCTTAACTTCCTGATACCCAAAGGTACATTTAGAAGGATTTAGTGTCATAGAGGCTTCCCTAAGCCTTTGGAGAACCTTTCTCAAATTTTTCTATCAACTCCTTGAATGTTGGAGCCATAACTAATATATCGTCTAGATATAAAAGGCATGTACCCCATTTTAATCCTGCCAACACCTTGTCCATGCAGTTTTGAAAGGCTGCGGGACTCGTTTTGAGCCCAAATGGAGTAACTTCGTACTCCCATAAACCATCTGGGGTAACAAAAGCTGTTATGTGCCTGTCCTTTTCTCTTATGGGCAGCTGCCAAAACCCAGACGTTAAGTCTAGCGTTACAAAACCATTGACAACCATTTAAGTATGTTAGAATATCATCTATCAGTGGAAGAGGGTGTTGTATAGGATTCAGCTGGTCGTTCACTCGACGATAGTCAACACAAAATCTCCACTCTCCATTTTTCTTTTTTACCAAGACAACAGGTGATGCAAAAGCGCTTGTACTAGGACGTATTATGTTCTTGCTCAGCATCTCCTCAACTTGATCTCTCAGTATCTCCCTTTCTCTATGGGAGACTCGGTAGGGTGGTTGATGCACTGGAGTTCTGTTAGTAAGCTCTATCTTGTGCTCGCTTACGGTTGTTCTTCCAATTTGAGAGGGATCCCAGGAGAATCTGTCACTGTAGTCCGCCAACAGATCTAGCATAGTTTTCCTTTCTTCGGATATCATCTGAGGGTTAAGATTCAACTTCTTTTCTTCAATACAACCCTCATCACCTCCACTCACAATATTCATTGCAATAGATTTATTTTCAATTGGAATTTCTTCAGCTTCATACACTTCTGCCAATAATTCTCCCTTGTTTATTCTTTTCACTTCTTCTGAAACATTTGATACCATGACGGCTTCTAGTGGCAATGATGTGGTGAGGCAGGGTGGTACTAAAATGGAAGTCTCCTTATACAGCCGGTAGTTTGGTTCCATAATGCCTGTGTATGGTAGAGCACCTTCAAATTTGATTTTCAGCAGCTTTCGGCCTCTTGCGGGAATTTCAGTAGTGTCGGCACTCACAACTTTTACGCTACATTCTTCAAGATCCTCAAACTGGATCTGGTTTAGCCAGGTTGCATCTGGGGGTGGTCTCTGATACTTCGCATCCTTTTCTCGACAGGAAAATGGAGCAGATATAGTTCTTCCACTTACGTTGGTTAACCTCACCATTCTTTCGGCATAGCTTATGGTTGTTTTAAACTTAAGATGAAAATCATTTCCTAGAATGCAGCAACCTCCTAGTCCTCTGGCTACAAATACAGAAATCTAAAGACGCATCTGCCGATTTCTATAGTTATGTCCGTTCTTCCAGTGATACATACAGGTTCATCTGTGGCCGTCTTCATATTTACTCCCTCTACTGGTTGGACTCTAGCACGGTGACTCACAAGATTTTCGTCCATACAACTGACACATGCGCCGGTGTCAAATATAACTGGTCTTTCGTGTTGATCGACGAGGGCGTGAACTTCAAGAACCCCTAGAATTCTAATCGATCCTGGATTGCTTGACACCCCTTGATGCCACGTAGCGGGTTTCTTCCGTTCTTCTGTCTGATAACGCTGATGAAAAACCACCCTGAATCCATCTACTCCTCGGGGATCCGCTATATTGTCTCCATGTGTCTCTCCACTCTTCCTGTTCATGAGTTTCACATAATGTGGCTATCCTGCTACTTGGGATTTCACTTTCATTTGGGGAGTTTCTATTAGTAGGAACGCTAACTCCCTCCTCTAGCGTCCCCCTCTGTCGTTTCCCTGTCCTCTCCCTAGATTTGATCTGCAGTTTATAGCAAAGTGTCCCCACACGGTTACATTTGTAACAAATCACTCTACCGTCTGCTGTTCGTCCACGATTTGAACCCCGAAATGAACCCACGACCCCTTTGGTTTTGACCTCCATAGTAGCCTACATCCCTCCGTTGAGTAGTGTGTTTCTCCTCATTTTTCCTTTGTTCCATAAGACTCATACTAAACTTAGCGAATTCACTCATTAGGTTTTCAATTTTGTTCTCTAACGAGCTACTACTTGGTTGTGACGCATGGGGTACGGTTATCGGTCCCGCTCCTCTGGTTATGGGTTCTGTCAAGAGTTTGGTCGACCCTTTGGCCCGCTATAAATCTTGCAGTTTGTACTTTTCTTACGTTGGCTAAAACATTTTCCAAAGTTTCGTTGTTCATCATCATCACTTTTTCAAGTAATGATGGTTTCAAGCCCCTTAGAACATGCTTGATTTTGCTTCTTTCAGCCATATCGGGGTCTAATTTGTTACACAGATTTAGTACATCCTGGATATAGGCCTCAACCTGCTCGTCCTCTCCTTGCATCCTAAGTCTTAGTTTAAATTCCAATTGCTCCTCCCAAGCAATTGACTGGAATGCTTCTTTCATCTTTCGCTTTACAATATCCCAAGTCAAGTTATTTTCTTCTGCCTGTTCTAAATTTTCATACCACTTTAGGGCTGCCCACTCCAGATAACAAGGGATAACCACTTCTTTGCTTCGTCCCAACCGTTAGCTCTCGCTACTCTCTCATAGGCTTGCAAATACTCCTCTACATTCTCTTCTGGGCTACCACGAAACTTTGGGGGAGTAATAATAGGTCCTCTAGCTTCAGCCATGGCTACTACTCTATTTCTTAATGGCTCTATTTCTTCACTACTCTCTTGCACCGACCGATACTCTTGCTCGTTTACCCTCAACTCTTCGAAGCTGTCGTCTAAAGATTCCTCAAGAAGAGGGCTTAATTCAGTCTTCTGAGCTAAGTTTTCAAACTCAGAAACTGGGGAACTACTCTGCGACTGTGAATCCTGCCTGCTTCTACTCCTCGTCACTACACTAAAGTGAAACTGGGGTCCCGTTCATAAGCAGTAAGTAAAGTATATCTCTCACTAGCTACAACTATTACCGTTCACTGTCACACTTATAACTAATAAGACACAATAATAATAATCCACAAACAGTATATTTTTCTCACAGTTCACTGATCACATTATCTAAAACAATTAGAACCTTGCTAAAACACTAATATATTTTTACAATAACATCCAAATTCATACTAAACTATAATCCCGTCACATTAATCACGTACAAATATATTAGTATACAATCACTGATTATTGCAGCAATCTATTTAAATAATCACTTCATTACTATAATATATTCACTTCACACTTCACACGTCCCTTAGATCTTCTTTCACCAACATTACATCAGACCAACAATCCAACATTTCTTCTCCAAATTGTTTAGCTTCAAATATGGAAAAATTAAACCGGCGGCTTACGACAGACAGAAATATCAATTGAATGCTTTTTATAAAATAACAAGTACTGAACTAGGTATTAAATAATAACTAAAAACATACTTAAATTAGCATCACTTACGGGTTACCACTTGCTATTATACTAATTTCCAGAATACTCAACAAAAGGACTCAAATTATTATTTATTATTTTTTTTTTTTTTCACTTAAAATCTTACTACAATTTTTTAAAGTCAAGTCCGTCTCAGGCTATCACGCCTCAGGACTACCCGGGCGCCTCCACCAAAATTTGTCACGTACTGTGTGATCAAGTTATTTCTACTATAACTCACCCTGTTAGTCCTTGGGGCTGCTCCATACACTCTGCTTGGCCGTGACGAGGTTACGTAACAAATAACTACTCACTCTTCTTAAAACAACATCATTTATTCATCAACATTCTACCACCTAAACCTATCTAACCGTCCCGTAGCATCATCACCGCCGCTCGTGCCGCGCCACCGCACGTCCCCGGTCTGCTCTCACCACACGCAATGTCTCTACCCATAGACGACACCACCTCCTCGACTGAACAACATCAGGTGTTCCGTGTTGACCTCTTCCCTCTCCACATCAGACGGCGGGAAAAAGGGCCCCGTCGTCACAATATTAGAGAATTAGAGAGAGTTTAAAATATAAGCTGCTATATACTTGATTTTGTGCTTAAAGAGGCCTCTGACCCATATCAGCACAGGACGTAAAGTCTCTCAGCAAATGCATTCTCTCTTTTTATTACGAAACCAATTTCATTAAGTTATTTTATTTTTAATATTCAAATCAAGTAGTCTACAATACTATTTAAGTTATACCAACATTTAATTAAAATATGAAAATATAATTATTATACAAAATACTTAACTCGTTTAGTTATAAAAAACGGTTGACTCAGAATATTGAAATTTACATTCTTAACTAGCATCCGTGTATGTAAAGACTATTGTTAGTAAATAGCGCGTCCGATTACGGAAATCAAACTCTGACCCTTTACGTGGTATATAACTGAGTCGGTAAACACATACTACCGAGACAGTAGAAGATGTTTGCAAGGCATATTCTAGTAATATTTCTTTAACGTGTGGCCTAATAGATGTGAATTTGCAGGTATTATATTACTGTCAGCAAAAGAATATTTTAAAATGATGTAATGCTTAAATACTTTTTTATAAAAGCCCTAATGGAGTCGAATAATAAAGTGAGTGATTTCACCCTCAACAGGAGAGAGTTCTGGTGTACAATTTCAGTAACTAATTCATAAAGATATAGTTATAGAATAATTTACTTTTAAAAAACTACCCTTTACTGTTTTTCTAATATTTAGTTTAAAACAGTTTAACATAATTTAATGGAGCATCGATATTATTATTATTATTATTATTCAGCCAGCACACACTAATTTAATTAAGCTTTTAATATTTAGTCAATAAAAATAACGTTAGGAATAGGAGCTGTGTGACATAAGTAAAAGGATGCTTCTCTTATACAAAATTTGATTTTATATCAATTACGTAAAACAGGTCCAATTCCACTCTGTTGTAATCCATAAACATATCAAATTACAAAACAATTACCCGGTATTCTTTCGGTACAGATTGGATTATAAAAAGCCCAAAACACAAATTAATCCAGTTTTAGAAGAAAGTATGGACAACCTTAATATACCTTGATGGAAAACTAACGAAAATAACACCTATTTCAATTTTTTTACTTTAGTGTTTGTCACTACATTTAAACTGTTCAGGTAGCCTGTCACTAAAACTAGGGATGTATAAACTGCTTTGTTAGGTGAGAAATCGAGGAGGAGATGCTGTGATTACTAAAAAAATAATATAAGTAACTCATCTGTATGTTCTGATCCTGGTCCTGGCCATAATGTATCCTGGAGGAGTTTTCCCTAATGTGTTCCCAAATATAACAATTCTGATAATAATCTGTACTATCGAAAAAACCAATGACCAAAATCCTGTATCTTGTTGTTTCTATGGATATGCATAGTAAATTATAAATAAAAATATTTGTGATGCTT